>NW_022060166.1:52062-108949 GCF_007364275.1 Archocentrus centrarchus
TAAGGTCATATGTAAAATAATATTATGGTCATTTTGAAGAAGGAGGTGTAACCCAAGGTTTTAGAAAACCTGTGAGGAAAAATAAAGGGTTGTTGTTGTTTTGGGGGTTTGTTCATTATTTTCACAGGTATTTCTCTCCAGTCTTCTGCTTTGTGACGGAAACACTTTTCTCTGAGTTAACTGTACAGTTTTTAATGCAGGCAAACGTGCTGCTGTTCACATTTAGGAAGTTTTAAAGTTAAATATTCTTGACCTCAGAGGTCAAGGCCAATCAGAAGACAACAACAAAAAAGTGTCAAAAACCTTTTACGTGCACATTTGCTCAAAAAACAACACAACAACAACACCCCACCCCACCCCCAGCTTTTTGCTTGTCACAGACACATAGGGTTAGGGTGGGGGTTCGAGGCTGGGGTCAGTGATAAATTTGATTAGATTACACCCGGTCCTGAACACATTTAAGAAAGATCCTGTTCTGTTAAAATTATGATGATGACTCTGTTTTTTCTTCCTCAGGTGAAAGCTCCTGCCTTCCACCAACTATTAGCAATGCAAAGTACCCTGAAAACTTGAACAGCTGGTATGAGGATGGAAGTACATTAAGGATAACATGTGAAGCAGGATTTGAGCACAAAAACCAGAACACCACCACTACCTGTGAAAATGGAAACTGGTCCCCTGTACCAGTCTGTGAGAGTAAGTCTGTTAATGTTTGACTCCAGTGAGTTAATGAGCACATTTTTCTGTTTTTATTCATGATTTACTTTGTTTAACAGAAAGTATCAGTGCGTGCAGTGCGCCTCCTAAAATCCCCCATGCAGTCATCATTAATCAGGGATACCAGGAGGTGTTTGCTGCAGGTTCACAAGTGCAGTATCACTGTGAAGATGCTTACACTAACGTGGGCAAAATACCATCATCTGTGAAGCTGGACTGTGGACAACAGGCCCAACATGCAGTAAGTGACAGTTTGCAAAGATATTCACTGATGAATTCATTTTTTATCAATTGGCAATAATCAATCATTTTAACAACAACTGATCACATGACACTTGAAAGAATATTTTTATGGCACATAAACCAGAAAGCAAATCTATCAGTGTATGAATGAATAAGAATGATTAGTGAAAGAAAATCAATAAATAAGCATTTGAATATATAGTGTATGCAGTATATGTGATGTATTTTCAGAAACCCTACGGGGTGCTGGACATGGTGGATCCACAGTGACAGGAACAGAAGTGTCACAACACGACACCTGCTGGCAGTGGAACACAACCAGGGCATACCGGTAGGCTTTGTTTATATTTTGTCTCATTGGGTGTTAAATATCTTCTAGCATGATATCCGCGTTAACAACAACAAAAAAAAAACAAAGAAACAGAGAGAAAATAATCAAATATTCTCATGGTCCTGAGCCGTGTGCCCCGGGCTGTGTTCCGTTTTGTGTAGGTTCTGTTTTCACCGAGTTCTCCGTTATGTTCCCAGTTCGTTTTGGGTTTGTTTATTCATCTTAGTTCCTCTCTTTATTAGTTATTGCTATTTACACATTGATTCCTAGTTCCCGTTGTTCCTGTCTCCCCTGTGTGTCTGTGTTCTAGTGGCTGTCCTGTCTCTCTGTCATGTCTCTGGTCTGATGTGTTTCTGTCTTTGTCTAGTTGTTTCCTGTTTTATTTTGACAGCCTCTTGTCCCTGGTGCTTTGTGTTCAGTTTCACTTCTTTGTCTCGTCTGTGTAATTAGTTTCACCTGTGCCCCTCACCTATTGCCTGGTCTCTAATAATCCCTCTGTGTATTTGTGGTCTCAGCCTTCTCCTTGTTGGATCATTGTTGTCTCTATGGCTATGTTCTGCTCCCCGGCTCTGTGTATCTGTAGTGTTTCTAGTTTAGCTCTCAGTTTAGGTTCATTTGTTAGTTTGTTCTTTTAACTTGGTTCATTTGCCACTTATGTTCTGCCTCAATAAAAGCTCACTTATTTTCATTCATACCTGCCATCTCCTGAGTCCTGCATCTGCATCCTAATCTTCACACAAGCCACACAGTCCACTCACGTACTGTGACAAATATCAAATATCCCAAAGCAAAATAACTAGTTTGTATCTTTCAGACTCCTCAGAACAGACAGAGACGTCCCTTCGTTTCATAGCAAGTAAATACATTAATTTATCCTTGAATTGATTGATGCTGTTCGGTGGATCGCCTCAGCCACAGAAACATTTGTGTTTTCATTTCAGTTGACAATTGTGGACAATTCCCTGTTATTCCTAATGGTGTTATTACGGAAACTACGAGATTCTCTTTGAAATACGAGTGCCAACATTTATACAAACTAGTGGGTCCAGCTACAGTGAAGTGTATCAGGAGTGGCATGTGGTCAGACTTACCCGTCTGCAGAGGTATAAACACTTCAGCATTGATATTTTTATTGTATCCATCTCTGAAAGAATTGGGGATAAATTTTAATTTTATTGTTGTTTCTTTTGTCCAGCTGCCTTCTGTGCTGTGAACACTGATGACAATCCTCAGTACATATCTGTAGGAACTGTATACATACCAGTTGGTGAGGAAAAGAGAGTGGAATGTGTGAAACCACATAGCTGGTCATTTAACCATTATTCTACAGTTCGGTGCTTCAATGGAAGAGTGGAGGCGACTGAATGTAAGTATTACTTTAAACTCATTCTGTGTGAATATGTCATCCAACATGTTAACAAGCTGGGATTCCCTAAAAGAAAGAAAACTTTTGAAAACTAGATACAACTGAACAGTTTGAAGTTGTTTTGATGATTGCACTATTAAAGATGAATTATTTCAATAACTGCTACTTTTAAAAGATGTGAGCACTCAGTGTATCAGTGTATTTGAGAGTCCGATTATATCTCTCCACCAGGCCATCAGTCTGGGGGTGGTAATAATAATAATCTAATAATCTATATACCTGCTTAAGGGTGTTAATAGAAAATTGGTACCCTGGTCTGTAAGGATTTCTGATGGAATGCCCACCCTAGAGAACAGCTGCAATAAGGCATACGCTATCTGCCTAGCAGTAACATCCCTAAGTGGAAAAGCCTCAGGGTACCTTGTACAATAATCGCACATGACCAGAATATACCTATTTCCTGCCTGCGTCCTCTCCAAGGGGCCCACCGCGTCCATTGCAATCCCGCTAAAGGGAACATCAATGATTGGCAATGGCTGCAAAGGAAATTTTGGAATATTTTTATCCCCTGAAAGCTGGCATTCGGGGCAAGACTGACAATACATCTGTACCTCTGTATGCAGACCCGGCCAGTAGAATCTGCTGGAAATACGATCATAGGTTTTCTGAAACCCTAAATGTCCTGCCCAGGGAATACTGTGGCCCAATTTTAACACCTCTTCTCTGTGGGATTTAGGAACCACCAACCTCTCCTCACTTTCTTTAGCATTTTTATGATAAAGCACATTTTCCCACACAATATACCCCTCCTCAATTACCTGGCCTGGGTGTGCCGAAACTGCCTGCTCAAAAGCCTCCTGCAAAGACTCGTCCTGTACCTGCTCCTGTCGAAAACTAACGGACGAGTTGGTGTCACATTCTCCCTGGTCTGGCTGGATTTCTGACATACGGCAGATAGTACCTGACATTTTCTCCTGCCTCCTCTGCCTTTTACTTTTCCTCTCTTTGACTACATTTCCCAAAGAAATGTCACTGAAATAGGGCAACTCTGACAGACAGTTTAGCTTCTCCTCAGCTATGTCTTGAATACCCTGCCGTTGACTCTGGCTTTTGACTTGAACTTTAGCTGATAAAGGGGCCATTAAGCCCTGATCCTCAACCCACTTGTCTGACGTTGCTGAACCCTGCTCCCCCACTTCTCTCAATATCTGGGACTGTGATTGTGTTTGGGATCGAGTTACCACATTCACTGGTTTACAAGACTGCACCAACTCTTGAAGAATGGGGATATCCTGACCTAGGATAACTTGGTGAGCTAAAGTGTTAACCACTCCTACCGACAGCAAATAGGTCTGGTCTGCCACTTTAATATATACTACTGCAGTAGGATATAAATGGTGATCCCCATGAACACAAGAAACATTTAGACCTTGCTCCTCCAACTTACAATTGCCTGTAAGCAAAGATGGGTGCACCAAAGTTTGGACACTACCAGTATCCAGCAATGCCTGGGCTGGCCTCTCATTCACCTTGACTGTGACCACCTGTTGTTTACCTAAACAATATTTACTAGGTCCTTGTCATGGTACTGTACAAAAATAGGCTGCCTTGGCCTTCCTAGCTGGGCACTCTGGCTTGATGTGTCCCTCCTGACCACAGTAATAACAGACTGGTTTTGCTACAGACTTGGCCTTACTAGCCACAAAACTCTTGTCATTGGTTTTACCTGACCCTACCTCCAAACCAGAACCACCGCCCCCACTCCCCATTGGCTTACCCCTTGAAGGTGCTGACTTTTGCTGCACTTCATATCTGAAGGTTTTAGCTCCTCGCCGGGCTGCCAAAAATGTCTCCACCAGCTGGGCTGCCTTTTGTGCAGATTCTGGGTCATGTTCCTTGACCCAGACACGCAGTTCCGGAGAAAGGGAGCAATAGAACTGCTCCAGTATAAGAATTTCACCAACCTGTTTTTAGTCTTCTTCTCAGGTTGTATCCATTTTTGGTAAAGATCTTTAAGTCGATTATAAAACTCCCTTGGTGTCTCATTTGGCCGTATATCAGGATCCCGGAATCGTTGTCTAAATATTTCTTCATTAATTTCATATTTAATTAGAATGGCTTCCTTAACTTTTTGTAATCGCCAGTATCATCTGCCGCCATGGCCACATAAGCTGCCCGTGCCTTCCCAGTGAGATGAGGCACCAGTCTCACTATCCAGTCCTCCTCTGGCCATTGATAAGCAACTGCCAGACGTTCAAAAGTAGTTAAATACTGTTCAATGTCATCCCCCTCTTCTAGCCTGGGCACAGTGGCATGAGCCCAACCCCTACTTACTGGCACAGACTGGTCCTGAGGTTGTAGAACTGATGTAACAGCGGACTGTGGAGGGGGTTCTAAATGGGGCTGGGGCTCGCCTCACTGTTCCACCTCATCCTTGAGATTATTAACTTGAACTTGCATCTGTCGCCATCTCCTCTCTTGCTTGATAGCTTCTTGGTCCCACTTATCACTTAACTCTACCTGAGATTGCAGACACTGCTTCAACAAAGCAGTTAAAGTATTTAAATCTGATGATGACTGCAACTCATCCCTAAGATGCACAATCACAGGTGCTCCCCCTGTAGCTGTCTCTTCTAAATTCCCTTCTGGAACCTCCCCTCCTTTTTGGGGCTTAGGCAGCTGTTTAGGTCCCATACTTCACCCGCCTGATGATCTCCACACGCTCAAAATGGAAGCATCTCAATCCCACTCCTGACACCACATGTGGG
The DNA here is from genome assembly GCF_007364275.1 of Archocentrus centrarchus. Lineage (NCBI taxonomy): Eukaryota > Metazoa > Chordata > Actinopteri > Cichliformes > Cichlidae > Archocentrus > Archocentrus centrarchus. The sequence goes on from NW_022060166.1 coordinate 57,488, forward strand.
GTTTTTGCTGAACACAACCCTTGTCAAGATGGCCACCCCATGGCTCCAGTTAAAAAAAAAAAAACAAAAACCCCCTCTATTTATAGGTTACCTTCCTTATAACTACAGGGGAGTCATTCCCAAAGATATTTACAATTATGTACACAATATCTCATAAGATACCTGTCTTAAACCCTAAAATGAATAACATGAGCATCCTACCAAAACTAGCGCAAATCTAAATAATAATAGAAAGCATTTTAACAAAATCCCCATGGCAAAATAACCCCCTTCCCTGCCTTCCATATTCCATGGTTCAGTCCAATCCATTGATTAAGAATGGAAGTCCTCATGTGCGGGCTTCATGAAAACACCACCCCCCAGCAATCAGAAATGGACCTCGGAAGAAACAAGGGTTAATAACTGCCATAACTAATTACTTTAAAACCATCAACACCTTAAATACATTTAAATATATCAAATCAGTGCTCACATCATTCACTAGTATATGGTTTAACCAAATCTTTGAGATATCAAAATCTTCAGGCAATATCAAAGATATAAAATGATTCATCACCTATCAAGTGAAGGATGCGGCTCAGAGCTCCTTCACAGTATCTCAATGTTGTCAAATTCAACCAAGATTTTACAACTTTAAAACTGAAGTTCCTCAGACACACACACACACACACACACACACAAAACCTGCAGCACCTGGATTTTTTAATTTAGTGGGAAAGGATACAATGAGCATTCATTTCCAAGTCAGCTCTGCACTTGTCTTGAGTTTCCTTTAAATCCACACTGGCCTGATCATCATGTGGGAAATGTGACACAGTGATGGACTTTTTTTATTTTTGCCCCTTTTCCTTCTGAGCTCAGAGCTCTCACACATTCTTTTTCCTTGTCAAAACCTACAAACTACATTTCCCACAGAGCAACCTGACTGTTACCAGGGATTCAGGTGTGCTGTTATACTCTTAATAATAAAAAAGTAAAGTAGACCAGAGCCTGATCTCATCCATTGAGCTCCCTTCTATCCTCACATTGTGCTCCTACATTTTTCCATGAGGCAACTTATTTATGTTACATTTTCATTAGTACCTACTCAGCATGGGTCGACTCGGCACAACTCGCCATGGTTTTGTTTTGTTTCCATTACAACTGAGGACCACCTAAGTGTGGGTGGAGTCGATATAGCAACGGGGGCAGAAGTCTTGTGACATAATTTGTATGCGACCCAAAACTGCTGTGTTGTGCGATGGTACCCATGAGCAGCAATTAGCTCGGTGACCTCATGATAAACTTTCTCATTTCTTGTCTCATCTCCCACCAAGCACCTCCTCATTCAACCACGGTGTTGGTTTGCATGCCTCCAGGTTCTTGACTCCGCTAGTGACAACACTCCCTGGCCAGTGTTGTTTTTCAATGTCACATTTTTGGATTGCTTAGAACTGTCCATCCATTTTCTTCCACTTAACCTTTTTCAGGGTCGGGGGAGGGGGCAGCCGGGAGCCTTTCCCAGCTGACACACTGCAGGCAGGGTACACTTTTACAGGTCGTCAGCCTGTCGCAGGGCCAACACAGAGCCAGCCATTCACACCTACGGGCAATTTAGAGTGACCAGTTAACCTAACCCCAGTAATTGCGTGTTGGGGAGAACATGCAAACTCCACACAGCTAGAGGTCTGGGACAAGGTGGAATCGGCAGCAGTGCTAACCACCTTGCCACCATGCTACCCACTTGGAACTGTTGGGTCTTATTTTCACTCTTTTTACTTTATGAACAAAAGTATAATGTTTTCGGGTAAAAATCCAAAAATTAATCAATTGAATAATTAAATAAATGGTGAATAAATCAGACGATTGAATTGATAATAATTGAAATAAATGATTAATTAGCAGTTGACTCAAAGCTCTAAATAGTAGTTGATTAAATGATCAATTAATACTTGAATCAAATAATATTTAATCAGTAGTCAAATTAAAAGGATCAAAATAGTGACTGAATTAAAATAACTAAATAGTGGCTAAAGCAAGTAATAGACAATTAAATAAATAAATTAGAAAGACCGAATGGAGACCAGTGGTCACCAGACTAACTTCACGGCCTTTGGGAAATATGTTTATCTTATTTATGGCCTTCCTGTTCTCAGGGATGAATATGTTTATCTTATCCAAAACATGTACGTCTGTGTCTAAGGAAGGTAGGGTGTGTGTAGGTCACAGCTCCATGTTGCTAAGTAGAATGAGTAGGCTGAGTGGGTACTAAAAATGTACCTGGTACCAGCACCTAATGGAAATGCCGAGTTGAGCCGCGCTGAGTAGGTCCTAATGGAAACAGGCTTTAGTTCCCTGTGGAATCACAATAGATCTTATAGACCTTTTTATTTACCTGTTTGTTTATTTAACACATGCAGAACACCTTTAAACACAGTTTGCGGTGTGTGATCACCTTTAATGAATATTTTGGTTACCTTGTGCCATGTGAAAGCACCTCGGCCCATTTAAACACATGTATCCACTTCTGTAGAAACTTCTGCATCATGCAGTGATTTAAATACCAGTAAATTCAATTCAACAAAATATTAAAACTGTCAGAAACTTGGAGACATATAGAAAATTGTACACACCTCATCTCTGAATGTCAAGTAAATGAAGTATTCACACTGTGCTTCTGCATGACTGTTTACAGGTTGTAACAAGTTGGAGCATGCATTGGTGAGTGTTCCTCTTTAAAAGAAATGCTGTGTGTTTCTGTTGCACTCACCTTTCATTTGGAAGTGCTTCAAATGAAGGATCACTTGATTTCTTGTACTTTACTAAATTTTTCTATTATATGTATTATACTTATTCATAAAACAATTTTTTTTTCCAACCAGAGCTGCGACTAAAGCTGTAGCTGTGGATTTGCTCACCAGCTTGGAGCTTTTGAAGGAGACAACTGAGTTATGACCATACGGTCACCCAGTGTCTGTGTTTCATTTGGATCTTCAAATACTGTCAGAGAAAATGTTTAAATGTGAAAGAAAAACACCACTGACCTGAATAAAGTCTGAAATTTTACCATTAAAACATCTTCCTGCTTTTTGTTGTTGTTTGTATCTGATTTAAACCTAGTTGTCCTGTCCTCAGGTCCCTGTGTTCTATAAACAGAAAGTAACAATAATATAAAAAATATATATATACATACAGGCAAGCACATATGCACACATACAAAAGTGAATAATATAAACAATATACATCAACAGTTGTAACAGAGTGTTGTTACAAAGAGTTAGCTCAAATCTGTAAATTCTTTGAAATTTTTACATTAAGAACAATATTTTTAATCTATTTGGTCCTCATAAAGTGTTACGGAGAGCACTGTTTTCTACCAGACTCAGGTCCTGCTCGCTGTCTTTTTAAATGACTCAAGTGTTGTGAATAGGGATTTTTTTTTTAAATGTGTCCAATTTACAGAATAAATGTGGAAATATTTCAGATTGAACCACATCTGCAAAATATCAGCATTCAGAACAACGTGAAAGGTGTGGACATCGACAAAGTATAGGCAACGCAACACACCTACTTCAGCGTGTTTGGACCATAAAACCTGAGGCATGAGAAGCAGAATACTCATGACTACAGAATGAATGTGGACCACACACAAGATAACTACAAATCTGTTGAAGAAAACTGTGTAGAAATTTCACAGTTAAGATGTTTTATTTGATTATTAGCGTATACACAACACGGAGACGCTATTTCATCCTGTGTGATATTCTGTTGTGACTTTGAATCGTGCTTTGGGTAAACTGTGTGGAACGGTCAGAAAAGGCTGAGAGTCTGCAACTCTGTTTCCACCAGACTGAGATGTTTTGTCACACTCAGTGAAACAGCTCTGCTACTAAATAAAAACTAGTATTAAACGTTTCATTTACAAATCTGCTTTAAAAAACACGACAGACTCATACATTTCACTACAAAACGTGGGCATACACGCACGCACAGATGATTATGAAAACCAAGAAAATAGTACTTTTTGACTTCAACAAGAAGAATGTTGTTGTAGGATCATTGATGAGGATTCCATAGTGTAATTATGCTTCTTCAATCTAGTCAGTCATAGAAGTCCAAACCCCCTTCCTGGATTTGAAAAACTGGAAGTGTTCTGCTCTGTGCTTATGGAGATTGGCCATATAGAGGACAAGCTATCACTTACCACTGAGCAGAGGAACAAGGTCCTCGAAGCCTGGAATACAGTGGAGGTGCATGACAAAAAGCCACAAAAGTTTAACCAGCTATACAGGAACCACTGGGGAAACACCCTCTGTTGCCACAGTAAAAGGGATGACCTCGTTGATGCTGCCCTAATACAGAAGGTAAAGATGGCCAAGCGTTATGCACCAGCACAACATGACATCAGTGCTCAGAACAACAGGTTAATGTACACTCTGGTTAAACTTTTGTAGTTGCACTCACCTCAGGGCTCTCGCATCAGTCCTGAGAAAAACTCTATTTTAAAGGCCCACGAGCGAATCCAGCACCGAATTCTGATGGAAGATCCAGCTGTCAGTAAAGCAGGCATTCCTCTCCCTAAAATTAACATCAAGACTGTGCGGAACTTCATCCATCAGCAAGAAAGGATCCTCAATCTGCATGCAACAAAACAACCATCCACCATAACCAAGATTACCTCCATCTCATCTGCACACCTGCCTCCAGCACCACATCAGCCAGCAGTACTCCCTCCTCCAGACTACCCTCTACTGAAATACATACCCACACCCAGCACAGCAGGGACCAAGCTGTTAAAGGGAAGGAGAGACGTGATGATGCCAATCTCACAGCATCAGCCATGTCTTCCACCTGTGCCACCACCAACACTTAGAAAAACCTGGTGAAAAACTTAGTGAGTCCCATTTGACAAACAATCATTAATAGTTCAACTACCGTGTGTCACTATTTCTGGGTTTAAAACAACACATATAACCTTAATCTACAGAAATCCTAAACTCCTCAGCATGGCCAAAACATACATTGAGATGCTCAAAGAGAAGCAGCAGGAAACCCAGACCTCCAGACTGCTCACCGCAGAGGAAGTGGTGATAGAAGTCATTCCACGAGTCCTGCAGGGCTTCTGGCAGCTTCCTCCCAAACCCCTCTTGAACATGGCATCCAAGAGTCTGAGTATGCTCTGCACCAGTCTGACAAAGGCAACTTTGGATAAGGTCTCCAAGACTGTCACAGCAATGGGAAGCCAGGTCATCTTCTCCAGCTCCATCAGAGATGACGTGGTCCAGACCATCTTGACAGAAATTAGAGAGCAAATCCCACTCGACATTCTTCTCAACAGCATTTCAAACTTTGCACCAAAGCTGCTCAGTACGATTGCTGTTGTAGCAAAGAAGCACATTTGCACTCTCTTTGAGGAAACCCCTTTCCAAAGTCTGCCGACATCTGAGGTTCAGTCCAGTGAGGAACCTCCTGATGAACCTCCTTCCTCATCTGAGGGTCATCCCAGTGGGGAACCCCCTGCTAAACCTTTTTCCCTGTCTGAGGGTCATCCCAGTGAGGAACCCCCTGCTGAATCTCCTTCCTCATCTGAGGGTCATCCTAGTGAGGAACCCCCTGCTGAACCCTTTTGCCTATCTAAAGTTCATCCCAGTGAGGAACCCCCTGCTCATTCTCCTTCCCTGTTTGAGGGTCATCCCAGTGAGGAACCCCCTGGGATTTTTCCATAAATTCCTCAGAACTCTGTGCTGTTGCTGTGTCAGCCCCACAGCAACTGACTGATTATAATTGGATCAAATTAAATTGAATTGAATAAATGTTAATATTACTCCACATCTGCTACATTGGAAATTGTTTGCTTAGTTAGTGTCCAGAATTAAATCCTGTTCATAGCAGGACATCAGTATATTCATCAGGACTCAGGAACATGAGTAAAAGCAGCATTTACACTCTGCAAAGCTGATAAGAACCATCAACATCTTCCAGCATTTCCAGATGTGTGTTTTACAGTGGTTTATTTAGGAACAGAGCTGTATCAGTCTAACATAAAACTATCAGCATGAAGGGATGCATGGAAAAATGCCCATTTAGATAAAGACCCTTGTTGTATGACTTCAAAGTTTCACTCATTAATTGTTACTTATAGTACAGCATGTGTGAAACACATGCCTGCTATGGAGTCACAATATCATTTGGTGAATTTATTATTTAATCCAAAGTTGAAAACACAAATTTAATCTTTCACAATCAAAGTCTTCAAATCAGAAAGAGTAACCACTTGGGTAGTTGCAGATATTTGAAAATATGCTGAACTGTGTGTATCGGGAAAGAAATGCAAGTTCCAAAAAACTGTATTTTCACATAAATTGTTTTAAGAGTCACTCCATGGAAAAGTCAGGTTTTCTGTCCATAGCCTTTACAGAAATGTTCAATTTGAATAAGACTTTAAATAGCTTTTTGCTGATTTTAGCTTTGTTTTTGGTGGTCTGGGAGCAGGCACCGACTCTATGGGGATGGGGTTTTGGGGGGATGGCAGGAGGAGAGAAGCTGCAGAGAGGCGTGTAAGACTGCAACTCTGCTTCCTGGTCTCAACCCTGGGTAGTCAGTTTTTAGGAGGGTTAATAAATTTGGCCAGATTTCTAGAAATGAGAGCTGCTCCATCCAAAGTGGGATGGATGCCGTCTCTCCTAACAAGACCAGGTTTTCCCCAGAAACTTTGCCAGTTATCTATGAAGCCCACGTCATTTTTTGGACACCACTCAGACAGCCAGCGATTCAAGGAGAACATGCGGCTAAACATGTCGCTCCTGGTCTGATTGGGGAGGGGCCCAGAGAAAACTACAGAGTCCGACATCGTTTTTGCAAAGTTACACACTGAGTCAATATTAATTTTAGTGACCTCCGATTGGCATAACCGGGTGTCATTACTGCCGACGTGAATAACGATCTTACCAAATCTACGATTAGCCTTAGCCAGCAGTTTCAAATTTCCATGAATGTCGCCTGCTCTGGCCCCTGGAAGACATTTGACTATGGTCGCCGGTGTCTCTAGCTTCACGTTTCTCAAAACAGAGTCGCCAATAACCAGAGTTTGTTCCTCGGCGGGTGTGTCGCCGAGTGGAGAAAAACGGTTAGAGACGTGAACAGGTTGGTGGTGTACCCGGGGCTTCTGCTTAGGACTACGCTTCCTCCTCACCGTCACCCAGCCGGCCTGTTTTCCCTGCTGCTCGGGATCTGCTGGGGGGGAGCTAACGGCGGCTAAGCTACCATGGTCCGCACCCGCTACAGGGGCCTGGCTAGATGTAGGATTTTCCAGGGTGCGGAGCCGAGTCTCCAGTTCAGAAAGCCTGGCCTCCAGAGCTACAAACAGACTACATTTATTACAAGTACCGTTACTGCTAAAGGAGGCCGAGGAGTAACTAAACATGTGACACCCAGAGCAGGAAAGTGCAGGAGAGACAGGAGAAGAAGCCATGCTGGTAGTGAGTCGGCTAAGGGCTAAGCTACTAGCTGAGCTAAGCTAGCGAATTTCTAAAAACAAATAAAGTGAGTATTGTGAATACAGGTGATTCAGCAAAGAGTATGCTATTTAAAGTAGGTGAAGATTACACTAAATATGTTATTATCCAGATAAATCGAGTTATACAGATATAACAGCTAACAGACAGCAAAACACTGTGCTCCGAAACAGGAACAGGAAGTGATACAATCACTCATCTTTAAAGTTGTCTATAACTAAGCTGGCAAAAAATATTAACTTCACTAGAATGTTTAACAATCAATGGTTCAGCTCGAGACTGCCGAGATTCACGTTGAAGTCTCGCGTTACTACAGCATAGTCTTTAGGTGCTTTACTTTTTACTGAGGTACATCACCATGGTAACTGTACTGGCAGTCGGTCGGTGACAGAATGTAATGACGTCACTAATATGTAACGATGTAACGAAACATCAAAGGTGGCAACATTCTTTATTCTGGTTCTAAAGTCTGTAGATACTGCTGCAAACTCAGACAAGAGATAAAGGGGTTTGAATCGAGATTCACTTGTTCAGATAAAGATTCAGGAGAGAAAAGTAAGTAAAAAAAAACAATCCATGTAAAATATTCTAAACCACACAACCCACATTTCCAAAACATACTGGCCTTCATTTTAACATATAAATAACTTGCAAAACATTTGAATCTTGTACGTAAATGCAAATACTATAAATCCAACATATCTAATCAAATCAGTTACTGAGGCATTCTGTTTTTTGATAAAATGGTGCAACAAATTTACGCTTGGAGAAAATTTGACCAATGTATACTCATTTAGAATTTGATTCTTTTCTAAATGCCTCCAGTACTGATGTTGAGCCCCTTTTCTCACCACTGTATTGTTGTCGTTTACAGATCCAAAAACCAAGATGCCAAAGAGAAAGACCAACGGCAAAAAGAAGATCAAAGTTGAAGGAGTGAGGGTCGCTGAGCTGCCCCATCCTTCCAGGATCTCAGCTGATGATCCATGCATGGTCAGAGGACAAAAGCAGAAGTTCTCGGATGATGATGAGGGATCATCCAGACCAGCAAAAAAAATTAAACTTTTTCACCACGTGCACAGTGACGAGGAGCAAGCATCCTCCTCTGTGGAAACCAGTAAAGGTAGGCTCATTTACTGAGAAAGCATTAGATTAAATGTACAGATGGACATCTAGGTTTCAGATATTTGTGTCTGAGTGTCTAGTTTGGATAACTGCAATGGCAGAAGATTGTTCCAACAGAAACTCACTGGCACAAAGCAGATTTCATGCACTCAAATGGTGCAACAAATTTATTCTTGGAGAAAATTAATTTGACCAATGTATACTCATTTAGAATTTGATGCCTTTCTAAATACCTCCAGTCCTGATGTTGAGCCCCTTTTCTCACCACTGTATTGTTGTCATTTACAGATCCAAAAACCACAATGCCAAAAAGAAAAACCAACGGCAAAAAGAAGATCAAAGTTGAAGGAGTGAGGGTCGCTGAGCTGCCCCATCCTTCCAGGATCTCAGCTGATGATCCATGCATGGTCAGAGGACAAAAGCAGAAGTTCTCGGATGATGATGAGGGATCATCCAGACCAGCAAAAAAAATTAAACTTTTTCACCACGTGCACAGTGACGAGGAGCAAGCATCCTCCTCCGTGGAAACCAGTAAAGGTAGGCTCATTTACTGAGAAAGCATTAGATTAAATGTACAGATGGACATCTAGGTTTCAGATATTTGTGTCTGAGTGTCTAGTTTGGACAATTGCAATGGCAGAAGATTGTTCCAACAGAAACTCACTGGCACAAAGCAGATTTCATGCACTCAAATGGTGCAACAAATTTATTCTTGGAGAAAATTAATTTGACCAATGTATACTCATTTAGAATTTGATGCCTTTCTAAATGCCTCCAGTCCTGATGTTGAGCCCCTTTTCTCACCACTGTATTGTTGTCATTTACAGATCCAAAAACCACAATGCCAAAAAGAAAAACCAAAAAAAATTAAACTTTTTCACCATGTGCACACTGATGGGGAGCAAGCAATTTTAGAGATCTCCACTGATGTAAAAGAAAAGGTGTGCAAGAGGAAAGCCACGGGTGATGGAAAAGAGTCACCCCCAAAGAAACCCAAACGTAGCACCAAAAAAATAGTGGCTGCAAAAAGGCGTAAGTAGCAAGCAACTTTGCTTCCATGTTAAGGTGAAGAATATAATTAATATTTAGGGTACAGGATAGAATAATTCATGTTATAGCTGTATTAAAACAAAATCTGTGTCTGTCTGTTCAGGTGAATTTAAAGCCAAATATGTTGAGAAGGACGAACTTGGAGAAGGAGGGTGTGGAACAGTGTTTGCTGGCTACAGGAAAGAAGATAAATTTCCAGTAAGTATTTTCAGGTATTCTCAGGTATAAGAGCATGTGTGTTTTTATTTTCCATGCTGGTTGCTGGTGATTAATTTTTATACAATTTAAAGTTTGTTAAATTTTCATATTCTTGAGGCCGTGGCTGCTTTCAGTGAGTGAAACGTAAATTAATATTAGTGAGGCAGAAATCTGGAGCTTTCTGCTCAGAAAGCTCCAGATTTCTGGAAATGCTAACCAATGCTCTGTTTGTGTCTTTTAGGTCGCTATCAAACACATTCCAAGGAGTAATGTCCACTGCAAAGTAAAGGTCAGTATGCAACACTTAAATCTGTTATACATCATTGCACTGTGGAACGATTGTCTGTTCCTCATCATCCACTTTGTTGCCATGTTTCAGGATGAGAATGGGAAGCGCATCTCTGTGGAAGTGGCTACTATGCTCAAACTTACACCTGAAACACCACGATCAGGGAGGACATCAGCAGCCGTGTCCTTGCTGGATTGGTTCGATTTGCGCAAGGAGCTGATCCTGGTGATGGAGAGACCTGTCCCTGCTGTGGACCTATGGGAATACATCGAGGAAAATGGAGGTACTTTAACAGAGGAGACAGCCAAGGTAAGTTTCCTGGAAGAGCCTTATACTGTACAGCATTGAATCAAAGCACAGAGTATAACAGAAATGTTAATCCACTGACTCATCGTAATTTATCATCTTTTCCAGGCCATTCTAAAACAACTGATTGAGGCTGCAAAAGAACTCGAGGATAAAAACATCTTTCACCGGGACATCAAGATTGAGAACATTCTGATTGAGACCGGCTCAGATGTGCCTCGTGTTCGCCTAATTGACTTTGGAATGAGCTGCTTTTTTAAGAAACGCTCATGGTACCGCATTTTTTCTGGTAAGATATTCTGTTCCTTCTCTTCACAGATGCACCAATCTGGGCCTTTTTGTTTTTGACTCCTTAAAAATGCATATAATGCCAACATAAGCTTTCATTCTTATATCAGAACAAGAGTTGAAATAAGGGCCAACCTAACAAAAGAAATTATAATTGTGTATGTTTTTTAGGCACACCTTCTTACTGCCCTCCAGAATGGTACCTCCGCCAGTACTATAGGCCTGGACCCACCACAGTGTGGCAGCTGGGAGCGGTGTTGTATGAAACACTCCATGCAAGACCCTTCTTTGATACAATACTGGTCCTCAACGAGCTCTTAGAAATTAGCGAGGAGCTGTCTGAAAGTAAGAAAAATTCACACTTCAACATTCACTTATCACTTGGATCACTGGAACTGTTGTCCTCATCTCTCTTCTTCTTTCTTTGCAGACTGCCAGGATTTCTTGAAAATGTGTTTAGACCTGGACCCCAAAAGGCGCCCGATACTGGAGGACCTCCTGCTTCACCGCTGGTTCAGGTGAACGGCCATACATATAGACAACAAAATGTTTTTGACAGAAAAAGATTGATGCTATTTAATTGGACTAGTCTAAATTTCACTCAAATTGCCCAGTACCAGTCAAAAGTTTAAACTGGGACTTTACATCAATCGTCATTTTCTGTCCTGGAACTCTTGTAACCCCCCAGCCATCCAGGGAAAGGGGGATCTCTCTTTGAATTGCCTTTCCCGAGGTTTCTTCCTATCAGTCAGGGGAGTTTTTCCTCGTCTTCAGAGAGAGCTTGGGCTGGTCAGGAGTTCCATCAAGTTATTCTACTGATTTATTAATGTTATTTGATTATTAATATTATTTGATTATTAATAACCGAATGTTGGCTCTGGTTATTAATAATCAATTAACAAATAAACTGTAGAAATCAGAATACTTGTAATAAACTTAAAAAATTTGAGGATTCTTTTATATTACATTTTATTTATTTATGTATTTTTTACACATGGTGTAAAAATGTATCTCTCTTCTAGAGAGATACATTTGCGCACTCATGTACACACATGTAAGCCTAATCAAGCCTTCTAATTTTATTGGGATTTTTGAATCTTTGGATCTGAGTTTTTATTTTGTTCTACCATGGCAACTAAAAAATCAGAGCTGCACAATAAGCACCAACTGTTGTATTCTAACCCTAAGGTTGTAACTACTTCCTGCTCAATCATCGAGTCCACCTTCATACTGATGTTAATGAAGAGCATTTATTTTTTCATAATCAAGTGATATAATCTTCAAAGAACACTGAAAACTGAAATGAAATTAAGAATTTCAACGAATCATTTTCATTACAGACACATGGATTTTCATTCATTCAAATATATGTAACTCAGACTGCATTGTGACATTTTAGTCACCTCTAACCATACTCTCCCACTAAAGAACTTATAAACAAACAAAAAACTATGTCATATCCATGACATTGAGGAAGGTGGGACAAGTATCAGTGTGTGCCATATCCAATCTAGAGGGCATAGGCTTTTTAGGAAATATGGGATTTATGCACCTAATTACAGACTAGTAAATAAGCTGTTTGTGTATATATATATATATATATATATATTATAATAATTATTATTCAGCATACAGAATTGCTGAGCATCTGTAAAATAATATCAAACACAAGTGGTCAACAATTGGGCCCAGTGCTACAAGAAGTGCTGTAAATATGTTATTACACTGCTATACCACAAAATGGCGTGATGGCACCCCAAGAGCACAAATGAGCCATAAAAGTGAGATCCACTAGTCTATCCATGCAACTGACCACAGTGTGAAAACAAGAAAGCGCTGTCTCCACAGAAACAGTGAGTAAACCAGTCAGATTAAACCACTACAGCTCACAAATGCACAGTTATTTCTGAACATGCATGCGCAAATAAAGTCAAGATATGCCCAGCTAGCGGGCGCTGCACCGGTCTGTCGTGGTGAAAAGGGAGCTGAGCGTCAATCTACGTCCCTACCCTCACCTATGGCTACGAGCTTTGGGTAGTGACCGAAAGAATAAGATAAGGAATACAAGAGGCAGAAATGAGCTTCCTCTGAAGGGTGGCTGGACTCTGCCTTAGAGATAGGGTGAGGAGTGCGGGCATTTGGGAGGGGCCAGTGGCACAAAAAGGGGGTATGCACTATATGCAATGCATAGGGGCGCCGCACACGAGGGGGGCGCCAAAACGATGTGGGAAAATATTTCTGTAGTTGCATTTTCTGTATTTAACAGGTGTGCATATGACATGATCAATAACAGAGGCGCTGTGCTGATTAGGCGCCCCTGTGCTCCTTCACCTCCCCTCCTCCTGTCCCATTTAAAGACAGTCGGTAAGTTATGTCATAGAAGTCTTGTATTTTATAAGTCCATGAATAAGTGATCTGCACACATGAACACAGTAAACGTTGAGAGGATGCGGATGGTGCGTTTTGTGCGTGTGTGTAATGTTCTAGCTAGCGGTTGATCGCAAGGCGCCGCGCCGGGCTGAGACGCTTCACTTTCGCAGCTCTGCTGTCACTGCATTTAGCAAACAGGAGCTGCTTTTATCGCTGCTTGCGCCTGTATTATTTCACTGCAATTTAAAATCTACCACAGCGCAGGGAAAGTTCACAGTGTGCACATTTGATATCCCTAAGGTCATGCGCACTTGATTTCACGGCTGCAGAAATCGAAATGACAACCAGCATGAATGAGGAGAAGTAAGAAGAAAAACGGAGATCAAATGAAAATTTTAGGCATGATCATCACTGACAAGTTTTTTCCACGCCTCCACTGTCTGTGTGGTTTTACTGGCTGTGCAGAGAATGTCAGCTGCTATTTTTTCCTTACATCAGCTGTAGCCACCAGAACGATCACTATAATCACAATCTGGTGGTAATCACACTACTGTGGTTTGGTTTGTGCGATTGTTTGGTGCCCCCCGCCTCCCCCACAGTATCAGGTGTATCCGTCAGAATATTTTTATGCTTTTGTAACAGGTGGTACCACAAGGGGTCGCATTTTCCCTGGCTTAAGCCTCAATAAAAGGGAAGCTGGCGGTGTTGTTGGGAGGTGCCAGTTTCCAGTGGATGGCCAGGGGGGTGTTTGGCATTACATGCTCCGGGTGTGCGATCGTGGGCCACACAACTTTTAGGAGCGCAAAAGATTGAAGTGGGATTGTTTGGGCGTGGGGTTCGACGCCATATGGCCACACTCGATGTCCTACAGGATTTGCCGTGACAGGGTGTGGGCTCATGAGACGTTGCAGCTTACACTGCTTACCTGCTGTCCTTTTTTATTTGGTGTTTTGTGTTTTCTTTTTTGGTTAGTCCGCCCAGTGTTGAGCTGTGTTCTTTCCTGGTATATGTGAGGGCGGACTAACTATTCTATATATTTTTGTTGTATGTCTTGTGTTGTTTTTGGGTCACTTCCCTGTCTAGACAATTATTCCATGTTTGCTGTTAATGATAATCCTAAAACCCGATTCCGTTTGCAGTGTACCTGGGTGTTTGCATGCGATTGAATTGCAGTGAAAGGAGTGCATCAGATAGGTTGCAGTGAACGGTTGCAGTGTTTATGCGGATATGACTGCCTGAAGTGGTGTTTTGATTCCGGTCAAATGGTATGTGATTAACAGTGCATGGAAAAGATTTTCAAGAAGGGAACCTTTTCCCCCTTAATCTGTGTAATAATAAACGCTATCATTGCGCTAACATGCATTTTGTTTTTTGTGATTTATTCTGGCCACGGGACCTGTAACATTTGGCGTTGTTTGGCAAACGAATAAGTGAAGTGACCTTTTTTTTTATTTTTTGTGTACGGTTAAGTTTGAAGGACAGCAGGGGCAGTGGGAGTGGGACTTTTTTGCTGGTGACAAGGCATCAAAATGGACACATCCAGTGGCGTGGGAGCCAGGGAGGAGTTTGATAAGCAGGCCATGTCGCAGCAAATTAAGGACCTTGAAAGCCAGCTGGCAGCTCTAAGAGCAGTGGCTACGGACTCAGAAAGGCCGTCGACATCTACAGGAGCTTCAGAGACTGTAAGACACAGGCCTGTTATTTATGTTCAGCAGGATAGAAAACTGCCACCATTTTCTGGAAAGTTGTAGAGTGCAGAGTCATTACCTTTGGATGAATGGATTGAATTGATCAGAGACTATGTACAAACAAGAGGGAATACAGAAAAGGAACGGGCGCAGATTGTTTTTGAACATTTAGAGGGTGCTGCCCGGACTGAAATTAAATTCCTACCACCGGTCCAGAAGGAGAGTGTGGAAACTATATTTAATGTCCTTAAAGAGGTTTATGGTTGCATGCATTCAAGAATCTCATTACAACGCAAATTTTTTAATCGTAAACAACTTGAAGAGGAGTCATTGATTGATTATTCCCATGCTCTTATGGATTTGATTCAAATGAAAACAGTCGCGAACGAGCGCGTTCTTGAAAGGACCCTGGAGTGCCTTTTGTGAACGTGTGTGTGTGTGTGTGTGTGTGTGTGTGTGTGTGTGTGTGTGTGTGTGTGTGTGTGTGTGTGTGTGTGTGTGTGTGTGTGTGTGTGTGGTGGTGGTGGAAGCAGCACAGGGTACACTAATTAGCGCCGTGCCTCTTATATCATATACACAGCTGTTAATTACAGAAAATGCAACTACAGAAATATTTTCCCCACTTCGCTTTGGCGCCCCCCTCTTGCGCGGCATAGACTCACGGAGAGGCTGAAACTCCTTGTGGAGAATTTCCAGAAAGGCGAGCGCCGAAACTGGACAGTTTCTTGTCTATGGACTCCAAAATATCCACCATATCGCTTGTGGAGAAGCTATCTCTGGGGAATCTTCGGGGCGCCTCCTCTTGATGGACGGAGCTCCTTTATTGCCTTAGGGAGTCGGGTCTTGTCTGGTTTACCCATGACGACTTGCTCGAAACACTCGTCAATATAAGTCCGCAGACTGTCCAGGTCCTCTTGCCGTCCTCCAGTGCGCTTCAGTTAGTGACTATCTAGCTAATATCAATTTTATAGCCTTTTCAATTCAATTTTTCAATTCAATTTTATTTATATAGTGCCAAATCACAACAAACTGTCGCCTCAAGGCGCTTTGTATTGTGGGTAAAGACCCTACAATAATACAGAGAAAACCCAACAGTCAAAAACGACCCCCTATGAGCAGCACTTGGCGACAGTGGAAAGGAAAAACTCCCTTTTAACAGGAAGAAACCTCCAGCAGAACCAGGCTCAGGGAGGGGCAGTCATCTGCCGCGACCAGTTGGGCTGAGGGGAGAGAAAGACATGCTGTGGAAGAGAGCCAGAGATTAATATCAATTAATGATTAAATGCAGAGTGGAGTATAAACAAAGTAAATAAGGTGAATGAGAAACAGTGCATTATGTGAACCCCCCAGCAGACTAGGCCTATAGCAGCATAACTAAGGGATGGTTCAGGGTCACCTGATCCAGCCCTAACTATAAGCTTTATCATAAAGGAAAGTTTTAAGCCTAATCTTAAAAATAGAGAGGGTGTCTGTCTCCCGAATCCAAGCTGGAAGCTGGTTCCACAGAAGAGGCGACTGAAAACTGAAGGCTCTGCCTCCCATTCTACTCTTAAGTATCCTAGGAACCACAAGTAAGCCAGCAGTCTGAGAGCGAAGTGCTCTGTTGGGGTGATATGGTACTATGAGGTCTTTGAGATAAGATGGTGCCTGATTATTCAAGACCTTGTATGTGAGGAGAAGAATTTTAAGTTCTATTCTAGATTTAACAGGGAGCCAATGAAGAGAAGCCAATATGGGAGAAATCTGCTCTCTCTTTCTAGTCCCTGTCAGTACTCTAGCTGCAGCATTTTGGATCAGCTGAAGGCTTTTCAGGGAGCTTTTAGGACAGCCTGATAATAATGAATTACAATAATCCAGCCTAGAAGTAATAAATGCATGAATGAGCTTTTCAGCATCACTCTGAGAAAGGATGTTTCTAATTTTAGAAATATTGCGCAAATGCAAAAAGCGGTCCTACATATTTGTTTAATATGTGCATTGAAGGACATATCCTGGTCAAAAATGACTCCAAGATTTCTCACATTGTTACTGGAGGTTAAAGTAATGCCATCCAGAGTAAGTATCTGGTTAGACACCATGTTTCTAAGATTTGTGGGGCCGAGAACAAGAATTTCAGTTTTATCTGAATTTAGAAGCAGGAAATTAGAGGTCATCCAGGCCTTAATATCTTTAAGACATTCCTGCAGTTTAACTAATTGATGTGTGTCATCTGGCTTCATTGATAGGTAAAGCTGAGTATCATCTGCATAACAATGAAAATTGATGCAGTGCTTTCTAATAATACTGCCTAAGGGAAGCATGTATAATGTAAATAAAATTGGTCCTAGCACAGAACCCTGTGGAACTCCATAATTAACCTTAGTGTGTGAAGAAGACTCCCCATTTACATGAACAAATTGGAGTCTATGAGATAAATATGATTCAAACCACTGCAGTGCAGTACCTTTAATACCTATAGCAAGCTCTAATCTCTGTAATAAAATGTTATGGTCAACAGTATCAAAAGCTGCACTGAGGTCCAACAGGACAAGAACAGAGATGAGTCCACTGTCAGAGGCTGTAAGAAGATCATTTAAGATAAGATAAGATAGATAAGATAGTGTTTATTTGTCACATGCACAGTTATACACAGTACAATGCACAGTGAAATGTATTTTGTACCTGCAACCATATATACACACACATATAAATAAGAAGAATAAAAATAAAAAAAGTAATTCACACTATACACTATACTCTATATACTATACACTATACACACTTTTATAAATTATAATATTTACATTGTGCAATAATGGTCCAGTTAGGGCTCAGAGTTGAGCAGACGGATGGCTTGTGGGTAAAAACTCTTCTTCAACCTTTCAGTCTTAGCCCTCAGGCAGCGGTAACGCCGGCCTGATGGGAGCAGGGAGAAGAGAGAGTGTCCGGGGTGGCTGGGCTGTTTTAGGATCTTCATGGCCCTCAGCCTGCACTGCTTGGTGTAAATGTCCTGCAGGTTGGGGAGGGTGGTTCTGATGGTCCGTTCAGCTGAACGAACCACCCTTTTTAGGGCCATGAAGTCCTGCTTGGTGCAGTTTCCCATCCAGGTGGTGATGCTCCCACGCATGATGCTCTCGATGGTGCAGGTGTAAAAGTTCCTGAGCACCTTGAGTGGGAGCTTGAAGTCTCTCAGCCGCCTGAGGAGGTAGAGACGCTGTCTGGCCTTCTTCACAGTGATGTTTATGTGATGAGTCCAGGACAGGTCCTGTGAGATGGTCACTCCCAGGTATTTGAAAGTGTCCACTCTTTCCACCTCAGCACCACTGATGACAAGTGGATGGTAGTCCCTCTGCTGCTTCCTGCTGAAGTCCACGATCAGTTCCTTCGTTTTGCTGACGTTGAGCAGGAGGTGGTTCTCCTGGCACCAGTTCTCCAGGCGGGAGACCTCTCTCCTGTAGGCTGTCTCCTCATTTGTAACCTTCACTAATGCTGTTTCTGTACTGTGATGAATTCTGAAACCTGACTGAAACTCTTCAAATAAACCGTTCCTCTGCAGATGATCAGTTAGCTGTTTTACAACTACTCTTTCAAGAATCTTGAGAGAAAAGGAAGGTTGGAGATTGGCCTATAATTAGCTAAGACAGCTGGGTCAAGTGATGGCTTTTTAAGCAGAGGTTTAATTACAGCCACCTTGAAGGTCTGTGGTACATAGCCAACTAATAAAGACTGATTGATCATTTTTAAGATTGAAGCATCAATAATTGGAAAGACTTCTTTGAACAGTCTAGTAGGAATGGGATCTAACAAACATGTTGCTGGTTTGGAGGAAGTAACTATTGAAGTTAACTCTGAAAGATCAACTGGAGCAAAAGAGTCTAAACAAATACCAGCAGTGCTGAAAGCAGCCGAACATGAAGAATAATCTTTGAGATGGTTATGAATAATTTTTTCTCTAATGTCTAAAATTTTATTTGTAAAGAAATCCATGAAGTCACTACTAGTTAACGTGAAAGGAATACTCGGCTCTACAGAGCTCTGACTCTTTGTCAGCCTGGCTACAGTGCTGAAAAGAAACCTGGGGTTGTTCTTATTTTCTTCAATTAATGATGAATAGTAAGATGTCCTAGCTTTACGGAGGGCTTTTTTATAGAGCAACAAACTCTTTTTCCAGGCTAAATGAGCATCTTCTAATTTAGTGAGACGCCATTCCCTCTCCAGCTTTCGGGTTATCTGCTTTAAGCTGTACGTTTGTGAATTATACCACGGAGTCAGGCACTTCTGATTTGAAGCTTTCCTTTTCAGAGGAGCCACAGTATCCAAAGTTATACGCAGTGAGGATGTAAAACTATTGACGAGATAATCGACCTCACTGGGAGCAGAGTTTAGGTAGCTGCTCTGCACTGTGTTGGCACATGGCACTGAAGAGCATAACAATGAAGGAATTAGATCCTTAAACTTAGTTACAGCACTTTCAGAAAGACTTCTACTGTAATAAAACTTATTCCCCACTGCTGTGTAATCCATTAAAGTAAATGTAAATGTTACTAAGAAATGATCAGACAGGAGGGGGCTTTCAGGGAATACTGTTAAGTCTTCAGTTTCTATGCCATATGTTAGGACAAGATCCAGAGTATGATTAAAGTGGTGGGTGGGCTCCTTTACATTTTGAGAGAAGCCAATTGAATCTAACAATAGATTAAATGCAGTGTTGAGGCTGTCATTCTCAGCATCTACATGGATGTTAAAATCACCCACTATAATTATTTTATCTGAACTGAGCACTAAATCAGATAAAAAGTCAGAGAAATCAGACAGAAACTCTGAGTAGGGACCAGGTGGACGATAGATAATAACAAATAAAACAGGTTTTTGATTTTCCCAATTAGGATGGACAAGACTAAGAGTCAGGCTTTCAAAAGAATGAAAACTTTGTCTGGGTCTTTGATTAATTAATAAGCTGGAATTGAAGATTGCAGCTAATCCTCCTCCTCGACCTGTGCTTCGAGCATTCTGACAGTTACTGTGACTCGGGGGTGTTGATTCATTTAAACTAACATATTCATCCTGCTGTAACCAGGTTTCTGTAAGGCAGAATAAATCAATACGTTGATCAATTATTAAATCATTTACTAATAGGGACTTGGAAGAGAGAGACCTAATGTTTAACAATCCACATTTAATTGTTTTATTTTTTGGTGCAGTTGATGAAGCTGTATAATTTATTGTTTTTGAATTTTTATGCTTAAGCTTATGTATATTGATTTATTCATCAACCAAACTTAAATTAATATTTATCATGTTAAATATTGAAATGCGATTAATTTCGATTAATTAATTACAAAGCTTGTAATTAATTCGATTAATTTTTTTAATCGAGTCCCACCCCTAATATATATATAAAATATAAATAAAACTTTATAATATATGTACGGTATGGTACAAATGGTATGTATTTATGGTTTGGTTTGTACAAAATCTGCCATACATACGGTATGTATCGTATGGAATGTACAGTACATACAGGTCCATACAGTCTCTACGGTATGTTCGGTACATACGGTATGATATGGTAGGTGTGTAATGGAATGTACGGTACGTACGGTATGGTATGTACGGTATGGTACGTTTGGTATATTTTAATATATTTATATATATATATATATTTATTAATGTATAAATGTATGAAAAATAAAATATAAATAAATATATAAAAATTAAAAATGTGAATTGTAAATATATATTTTTAATGTATATTTTATATTTATATAAATATAAAAATAAAAAGAAATATAAAAATATGAATAAAAATTTATAATATATGTATGGTATGTATGTACGGTATGGTACATACTGTACGTACATATGGTATGTATGTTGTGGACTGTATGTATGTACGGAAGGTATGGTGTGGTTTGTACGGTATGTGCCATACATACGGGATGTGTGGTATGGAATGTACGGTACATACGGTAGGTACAGTATGGTATGTACGGTATGTATATTTATATTTATATATATGTATAAAAATATAAAAAATAAATCTAAAAAATTTATATAAATATATATGTATATATAAAATATAAATAAAACTTTATAATATATGTACGGTATGGTACAAATGGTATTTATGGTTGTATCGTATACGGTATGTATCGTATGGAATGTACAGTACATACAGGTCCATACAGTCTCTACGGTATGTTCGGTACATACGGTATTATACGGTAGGTGTGTAATGGAATGTACGGTACGTACGGTATGGTATGTACGGTATATTTTAATATATTTATATATATATTTATTAATGTATAAATATATGAAAAATAAAATATAAATAAATATAAAAATTAAAAATATAAATTGTAAACATATATTTTTTAATGTATATTTTATATTTATATAAATATAAAATAAAAAGATAAATATAAACATATAAATAAAATTAAAAATGTATAATATATGTATGGTATGTATGTACGGTATGGTACATAGTGTATGGTACATACTGTTTTGGAATGTACGGTACATAGGGTAGGCACAGTATAGTATGTACGGTAAGATTCGTACGTATGTACGGTATTGTATGTAAGGTACGGTATGTATATTTATATTACATATATGTATTAAAATATAAAAATAAATCCAAAAAATTTATATATGTATATAAAATGTAACTAAAAATTTATAATATATGTACGGTATGGTACGAATGGTATGTACGGAAGGTACGTATGTTTATATTTTAATATATTTATTAATATAAAAATAGAAGAAAAATAAAAATATAAAAAATATATAAAAATTAAAAATATAAATTATAAATATATTATTTTAAAAGTATATTTATATATTTTCTATATTTTTATACATAAAAAATATAAATATAAAATATAAATAAAATTTATAATATATGTATGGTATGGTATGTACGATATGGTACATACTGTACGTACATACTGTATGTATGGTGTGGAACATACGGTATGTACGGAAGGTATGGCATGGTTTGTACAAAATGTGCCATACATACGGTATGTGTCGTATGGAATGTACGGTACATACAGGTCCATACAGTATCTACGGTATGTTCGGTACAGACGGTATTATACGGTAGGTACGGTATGTGTGTAATGGAATGTACGGTGCGTACAGCAGGTACAGTATGGTATGTATGGTAAGATACGTACAGTACATAAGGTATATATATATATATATACAGGGGTTGGACAATGAAACTGAAACACCTGGTTTTATACAAGTCCTGCACAGTGGACAGAGGGATTTTAAGCCATTCTTCTTGCAGGATAGTGGCCAGGTCACGATGTGATGCTGGTGGAGGAAAACGTTTCCTGACTCGCTCCTCCAGAACACCCCAAAGTGGCTCAATAATATTTAGAAAATATTGGTGACTGTGCAGGCCATGGGAGATGTTCAACTTCACTTTCATGTTCATCAAACAATCTTTCACCAGTCTTGCTGTGTGTATTGGTGCACTGTCATCCTGATACACGGCACCGTCTTCAGGATACAATGTTTGAACCATTGGATGCACATGGTCCTCCAGAATGGTTCGGTAGTCCTTGGCAGTGACGCGCCCATCTAGCACAGGTATTGGGCCAAGGGAATGCCATGATATGGCAGCCCAAACCATCACTGATCCACCCCCATACTTCACTCTGGGCATGCAACAATCTGGGTGGTACGCTTCTTTGGGGCTTCTCCACACTGTAACTCTCCCGGATGTGGGGGAAAACAGCAAAGGTGGACTCATCAGAGAACAATACATGTTTCACATTGTCCACAGCCCAAGATTTGCGCTCCTTGCACCACTGAAACTGACGTTTGGCATTGGCACGAGTGACCAAAGGTTTGGCTATAGCAGCCCGGCCGTGTATATTGACCCTGTGGAGCTCCTGACGGACAGTTTTGGTGGAAACAGGAGAGCTGAGGTGCACATTTTTCTGCCATGATTTGGGCAGCCGTGGTTTTATGTTTTTTGGATACAATCCGGGTTAGCACCCGAACATCCCTTTCAGACAGCTTCCTCTTGCATCCACAGTTAATCCTGTTGGATGTGATTCATCCTTCTTGGTGGTATGCTGACATTACCCAGGATACCGTGGCTCTTGATACATCACAAAGACTTGCTGTCTTGGTCACAGATGCGCCAGCAAGACGTGCACCAACAATTTGTCCTCTTTTGAACTCTGGTATGTCACCCATAATGTTGTGTGCATTGCAATATTTTGAGCAAAACTGTGCTCTTACCCTGCTAATTGAACCTTCACACTCTGCTCTTACTGGTGCAATGTGCAATTAATGAAGACTGGCCACCAGGCTGGTCCAATTTAGCCATGAAACCTCCCACACTAAAATGACAGGTGTTTCAGTTTCATTGTCCAGCCCCTGTATATATATATATAAATAAAATATAAAAATATAAATATCTAAAAATTTGTAATATATGTAAGGTATGGTACGTACGGTATGTATGGTAAGATACGTACAGTACATACGGTATGTATATTTATATATATTGTTAGATGCCACAGGTATTTACCTCTGTGACAGCTACTCCGTTTCATAGGGTCCAGATCACTTTCATCAGTGGGGTATTACCCTCTCCTGCAACTCAGTGACACTACTTAAGCTGTGACGGGGTGACTCATCTGGCTTCTAACCACTAATAATCCTAACCTCTGCCCCACTTCCTCTATACTCCAATGCCGCTGATCAGGAAGGCTTCCACAGTCGACCCCGAAATATAGTCCGAATTAGTTGTAGTGGCTCATCCCTTGATCAGTGCACTTGTTACTGGCCAGATTATTTTATCGGCTCAGACAGTGAGCCCAAGGGACATAAGTAAAGTTGAAGTGGATTACTAACGACTAGTGTGTCCAAACAGAACCAGATGTTGTAGCTTGACTTGCCTAGAGTTTTACTGTTGCATGGATGTAGATGTACCGTTAATGGGGAAAATAATTCTCAAGAGAATTATACTGACTTTTTAGAGTCAAATTTTATTATGCAGGTTTCAGCTCAAGCAGTTTGCATTTAGCTCAAAATCAATTCTTAATCAATTCTCCAAATTCAACAATCAACTTAGAATTTAAGTTTCAGAATCAAAATGAATCAATCACAGAGCATATCTTTCAGAATTACTAGATCTGAATCAGGATGGTATACTTAAGAGCTGGGTTGTTGAGGAAGGGGCTTGAAAATATCCAATTGGTTAACATCCTATTTTGGGAAGAAAGGACTTCAAGTGAGTCACTCGGCCGAAGCGACCACACCCGATGTCCAGTCCGTTGCTGCCGCAGTGAAGTGGGGAAAAAGGAGAAGTCCAAAAAGAAAGATGTTGGTTTTCTTCTGTCAACTGTCCTCTTTTATAGTCCTTACTGTTATGCAGAAATCCTCCCTGAAATCCAACAGCCTAGGTACTTCCAATCTTCAACTGAAAATACAGGGAGAATGCACTCAAAACCATTCCAAGTCAATTAGTTGTCCACAGCTGGGTTGGCCCTGTCCATTCTGCAGATCAGTCCTGGTGCTGGGAAGGGCTCCCAAGATTCTCTTACTTCTGTGCATCGCCTTTTATATTTTAAATCTAAGACACATCCTAGTTTTAAAACATCATCATGACAAATTATCACTCCAATGCCCAGCTTCCAATTATGGTATTTGACTTAACCATTACTTCATTTCTCGTAATACAAGGCCTGTTAGGTACTTTCCATCTAAAGCTATTTTCAGCTTGTTTTTCCCCTCGGTTCCTACTGATTCCTAGGCAACAGGTTTCAGTTCCTCATCTTACCCTGCTCAGTGATTCTCCAAGATTTCACAATTTCCTTACTTGTTGTGCTTTAAAATCATTTCTGTGTTATACACATTCTTATCAACTTAGAAATCATACAGATTATTTGTTACATTCCATAAATCAATTTTCATTTTATATAACTCAGAATTATGATTGTCCATATAGCACCAGGCATAGGCCATCGAATAACCAAGGTCTCAACCTCAACTGATTTCATATATATATATATATATATATATTATATATATATATATATATATTATATGTAATATGTATAAATATAAAAAATATAATATCTAAACATTTATAATATATGTAAGGTATGGTATGTACGGTATGGTTTGTACGGTATGGTACATACGGTATGTATGGTATGGAATGTACGGTACGTACGGTAGGTACAGTATGGTATGTACGGTAAGATACGTGCGGTCTGTACGGTATTGTATGTGAGGTACGTATAGTACATACGGTATGTATATTTATATTTCTATGTATCTATTAAAATATAAAAAATATAAATATCTAAAAATTTATATGTAAGGTATGGTACGTACGGTATGTGTGTACGGTATGGTACGTACGGTATGTTTTAATATATTTCTATATATATTTATTAATGTATAAATATATGAAAAATAAAATATAAATAAATATATAAAAATTAAAAATATTAATTGTAAATATATATTTTTAATGTATATTTTATATTTATATAAATATAAAAATATGAATAAAAATACAGTATATACCATACTGTATTTTTAATAATATTTTTGTACGGTATGGTACATACTGTACGTACATATGGTATGTATGTTGTGGACTGTACGTATGTACGGAAGGTATGGTGTGGTTTGTACGGTATGTGCCATACATACGGTATGTGTGGTATGGAATGTACGGTACATACGGTAGGTACAGTATGGTATGTACGGTAAGATATGTACGGTATAGTATGTATATTTATATTT
Source organism: Archocentrus centrarchus (assembly GCF_007364275.1). Taxonomy (NCBI): domain Eukaryota; kingdom Metazoa; phylum Chordata; class Actinopteri; order Cichliformes; family Cichlidae; genus Archocentrus; species Archocentrus centrarchus. The sequence continues at coordinate 83,065 of NW_022060166.1, forward strand.
ACATATATGTATAAATATATAAAAATAAATCTAAAAAATTTATATATATATATATATATATATATATATATAAATATAAAAATATAAATATCTAAACATTTATAATATATGTAAGGTATGGTATGTAGGGTTTGGTTTGTACGGTATGGTACATACGGTATGTCTGGTATGGAATGTACGGTACGTACGGTAGGTACAGTATGGTATGTACGGTAAGATACGTGCGGTCTGTACGGTATTGTATGTGAGGTACATATAGTACATACGGTATGTATATTTATATTTCTACATATTTATTAAAATATAAAAAATATAAACATCTAAAAATTTATATGTAAGGTATGGTACGTACGGTATGTGTGTACGGTATGGTACGTACGGTATGTTTTAATATATTTCTATATATATTTATTAATGTATAAATATATGAAAAATAAAATATAAATAAATATATAAAAATTAAAATTTTAATTGTAAATATATATTTTTAATGTATATTTTATATTTATATAAATATAAAAATATGAATAAAAATACAGTATATACCATACTGTATTTTTATTCATATTTCTGTACGGTATGGTACATACTGTACGTACATATGGTATGTATGTTGTGGACTGTACGTATGTACGGAAGGTATGGTGTGGTTTGTACGGTATGTGCCATACATACGGTATGTGTGGTATGGAATGTACGGTACATACGGTAGGTACAGTATGGTATGTACGGTATGATATGTACGGTATAGGTATGTATATTTATATTTACATATATGTATAAAATATAAAAAATAAATCTAAAAAATTTATATATATATATATATATATATATATATATATATATATATAAATATAAAAAATATAAATATCTAAACATTTATAATATATGTAAGGTATGGTACGTACGGTATGGTTTGTACGGTATGGTACATACGGTATGTATGGTATGGAATGTACGGTACGTACGGTAGGTACAGTATGGTATGTACGGTAAGATACGTGCGGTCTGTAAGGTATTGTATGTGAGGTACATATAGTACATACGGTATGTATATTTATATTTCTACGTATTTATTAAAATATAAATATAAAAATATAAATATCTAAAAATTTATATGTAAGGTATGGTACGTACAGGTATGTGTGTACGGTATGGTACATACGGTATGTTTTAATATATTTCTATATATATTTATTAATGTATAAATATATGAAAAATAAAATATAAATAAATATATAAAAACTAAAAATATTAATTGTAAATATATATTTTTAATGTATATTTTATATTTATATAAATATAAAAATATGAATAAAAATACAGTATATACCATACTGTATTTTTATTCATATTTTTGTACGGTATGGTACATACTGTACGTACATATGGTATGTATGTTGTGGACTGTACGTATGTACGGAAGGTATGGTGTGGTTTGTACGGTATGTGCCATACATACGGTATGTGTGGTATGGAATGTACGGTACATACGGTAGGTACAGTATGGTATGTACGGTAAGATATGTACGGTATTGTATGTAAGGTATGGTATGTATATTTATATTTACATATATGTATAAAAATATAAAAAATAAATCTAAAAAATTTATTTATATATATATATATATATATATATATATATATATATATATATATAAATATAAAAAATATAAATATCTAAACATTTATAATATATGTAAGGTATGGTACGTACGGTATGGTTTGTACGGTATGGTACATACGGTATGTATGGTATGGAATGTACGGTACGTACGGTAGGTACAGTATGGTATGTACGGTAAGATACGTGCGGTCTGTACGGTATTGTATGTGAGGTACGTATAGTACATACGGTATGTATATTTATATTTCTACGTATTTATTAAAATATAAAAAATATAAATATCTAAAAATTTATATGTAAGGTATGGTACGTACGGTATGTGTGCACGGTATGGTACGTACGGTATGTTTGAATATATTTCTATATATATTTATTAATGTATAAATATATGAAAAATAAAATATAAATAAATATATAAAAACTAAAAATATTAATTGTAAATATATATTTTTAATGTATATTTTATATTTATATAAATATAAAAATATGAATAAAAATACAGTATATACCATACTGTATTTTTATTCATATTTCTGTACGGTATGGTACATACTGTACGTACATATGGTATGTATGTTGTGGACTGTACGTATGTACGGAAGGTATGGTGTGGTTTGTACGGTATGTGCCATACATACGGTATGTGTGGTATGGAATGTACGGTACATACGGTAGGTACAGTATGGTATGTACGGTAAGATATGTACGGTATTGTATGTAAGGTATGGTATGTATATTTATATTTACATATATGTATAAAAATATAAAAATAAATCTAAAAAATTTATATATATATATATATATATATATATATATATATATATATATATATATAAATATAAAAAATATAAATATCTAAACATTTATAATATATGTAAGGTATGGTACATACGGTATGGTACATACGGTATGTATGGTATGGAATGTACGGTACGTATGGTAGGTACAGTATGGTATGTACGGTCTGTACGGTATTGTATGTGAGGTACGTATAGTACATACGGTATGTATATTTATATTTCTATGTATCTATTAAAATATAAAATATAAAAAATATAAATATCTAAAAATTTATATGTAAGGTATGGTACGTATGGTATGTGTGTACGGTATGGTACGTATGGTATGTTTTAATATATTTCTATATATATTTATTAATGTATAAATATATGAAAAATAAAATATAAATAAATATATAAAAACTAAAAATATTAATTGTAAATATATATTTTTAATTTATATTTTATATTTATATAAATATAAAATATGAATAAAAATACAGTATATACCATACTGTATTTTTATTCATATTTTTGTACGGTATGGTACATACTGTACGTACATATGGTATGTATGTTGTGGACTGTACGTATGTACGGAAGGTATGGTGTGGTTTGTACGGTATGTGCCATACATACGGTATGTGTGGTATGGAATGTACGGTACATACGGTAGGTACAGTATGGTATGTACGGTAAGATATGTACGGTATGTACGGTATTGTATGTAAGGTATGGTATGTATATTTATATTTACATATAAGTATAAAAATATAAAAATAAATCTAAAAAATTTATATAAATATATATATATATATATATATATATATATATTAGGGGTGGGACTTTAACGCGTTAATTTCGATTAATTAATTACGGGGAAATTAACGCGTTAAAAATTTTAACGCATTTTAATCGCACTTTGCACCGTGGAACGTTTCTCAGTGCACGAGTTCCCGGCATACAGATTATATCGACGCACAATGTCCAAATTAGGGGCCGCATCCTGCGAAGGACCCGGCCCACGTCTTTCACAGCCCACGAACACCACAAAGGCCGGAAGTGAGCAGCTAGCCTTCATATCAGCGTCACCTGCCATCACCTCTGTGTAGCTCATGTCGCCTAGCAACCGTGAGTGTGAAGCACAGCTGTGTAAAAACAGCTGGTTAAACGGAGAACGAACTTTTTCTCCTTTTTGTGGTTTAATTTTAAATCTTTAATTCAAAATAAGCTGTTAAAACAAGCGTAACACATTTCAACATCAAGGAATACAGCTGAGCTAATGATTAATTTCCAACTATAACAAGTGAGACATTAATGTTGAATAAAACTATCCAGTTATGAAGCTTAACTTTAATTTCAGGAGTTTGCTTATCACAGGAGCACTTCCACCCTTCGTTGGTCTGTGTAGCAGACTGGTGGGAAAATAAACAAGATTTTGAAGTTTAAATAGCTTTTTGCTGATTTTAGCTTTGTTTTTTGGTGGTCTGGGAGCAGGCACCGACTCTATGGGGATGGGGTTTTGGGGGGATGGCAGGAGGAGAGAAGCTGCAGAGAGGCGTGTAAGACTGCAACTCTGCTTCCTGGTCTCAACCCTGGGTAGTCAGTTTTTAGGAGGGTTAATAAATTTGGCCAGATTTCTAGAAATGAGAGCTGCTCCATCCAAAGTGGGATGGATGCCGTCTCTCCTAACAAGACCAGGTTTTCCCCAGAAACTTTGCCAATTATCTATGAAGCCCACGTCATTTTTTGGACACCACTCAGACAGCCAGCGATTCAAGGAGAACATGCGGCTAAACATGTCGCTCCTGGTCTGATTGGGGAGGGGCCCAGAGAAAACTACAGAGTCCGACATCGTTTTTGCAAAGTTACACACTGAGTCAATATTAATTTTAGTGACCTCCGATTGGCATAACCGGGTGTCATTACTGCCGACGTGAATAACGATCTTACCAAATCTACGATTAGCCTTAGCCAGCAGTTTCAAATTTCCATGAATGTCGCCTGCTCTGGCCCCTGGAAGACATTTGACTATGGTCGCCGGTGTCTCTAGCTTCACGTTTCTCAAAACAGAGTCGCCAATAACCAGAGTTTGTTCCTCGGCGGGTGTGTCGCCGAGTGGAGAAAAACGGTTAGAGACGTGAACAGGTTGGTGGTGTACCCGGGGCTTCTGCTTAGGACTACGCTTCCTCCTCACCGTCACCCAGCCGGCCTGTTTTCCCTGCTGCTCGGGATCTGCTGGGGGGGAGCTAACAGCGGCTAAGCTACCATGGTCCGCACCCGCTACAGGGGCCTGGCTAGATGTAGGATTTTCCAGGGTGCGGAGCCGAGTCTCCAGTTCAGAAAGCCTGGCCTCCAGAGCTACAAACAGACTACATTTATTACAAGTACCGTTACTGCTAAAGGAGGCCGAGGAGTAACTAAACATGTGACACCCAGAGCAGGAAAGTGCAGGAGAGACAGGAGAAGAAGCCATGCTGGTAGTGAGTCGGCTAAGGGCTAAGCTACTAGCTGAGCTAAGCTAGCGAATTTCTAAAAACAAATAAAGTGAGTATTGTGAATACAGGTGATTCAGCAAAGAGTATGCTATTTAAAGTAGGTGAAGATTACACTAAAATATGTTATTATCCAGATAAATCGAGTTATACAGATATAACAGCTAACAGACAGCAAAACACTGTGCTCCGAAACAGGAACAGGAAGTGATACAATCACTCATCTTTAAAGTTGTCTATAACTAAGCTGGCAAAAAATATTAACTTCACTAGAATGTTTAACAATCAATGGTTCAGCTCGAGACTGCCGAGATTCACGTTGAAGTCTCGCGTTACTACAGCATAGTCTTTAGGTGCTTTACTTTTTACTGAGGTACATCACCATGGTAACTGTACTGGCAGTCGGTCGGTGACAGAATGTAATGACGTCACTAATATGTAACGATGTAACGAAACATCAAAGGTGGCAACATTCTTTATTCTGGTTCTAAAGTCTGTAGATACTGCTGCAAACTCAGACAAGAGATAAAGGGGTTTGAATCGAGATTCACTTGTTCAGATAAAGATTCAGGAGAGAAAAGTAAGTAAAAAAAAACAATCCATGTAAAATATTCTAAACCACACAACCCACATTTCCAAAACAAACTGGCCTTCATTTTAACATATAAATAACTTGCAAAACATTTGAATCTTGTACGTAAATGCAAATACTATAAATCCAACATATCTAATCAAATCAGTTACTGAGGCATTCTGTTTTTTTGATAAAATGGTGCAACAAATTTACGCTTGGAGAAAATTTGACCAATGTATACTCATTTAGAATTTGATTCTTTTCTAAATGCCTCCAGTACTGATGTTGAGCCCCTTTTCTCACCACTGTATTGTTGTCGTTTACAGATCCAAAAACCAAGATGCCAAAGAGAAAGACCAACGGCAAAAAGAAGATCAAAGTTGAAGGAGTGAGGGTCGCTGAGCTGCCCCATCCTTCCAGGATCTCAGCTGATGATCCATGCATGGTCAGAGGACAAAAGCAGAAGTTCTCGGATGATGATGAGGGATCATCCAGACCAGCAAAAAAAATTAAACTTTTTCACCACGTGCACAGTGACGAGGAGCAAGCATCCTCCTCTGTGGAAACCAGTAAAGGTAGGCTCATTTACTGAGAAAGCATTAGATTAAATGTACAGATGGACATCTAGGTTTCAGATATTTGTGTCTGAGTGTCTAGTTTGGATAACTGCAATGGCAGAAGATTGTTCCAACAGAAACTCACTGGCACAAAGCAGATTTCATGCACTCAAATGGTGCAACAAATTTATTCTTGGAGAAAATTAATTTGACCAATGTATACTCATTTAGAATTTGATGCCTTTCTAAATGCCTCCAGTCCTGATGTTGAGCCCCTTTTCTCACCACTGTATTGTTGTCGTTTACAGATCCAAAAACCAAGATGCCAAAGAGAAAGACCAACGGCAAAAAGAAGATCAAAGTTGAAGGAGTGAGGGTCGCTGAGCTGCCCCATCCTTCCAGGATCTCAGCTGATGATCCATGCATGGTCAGAGGACAAAAGCGGAAGTTGTCAGATGATGATGAGGGATCATCCAGACCAGCAAAAAAAATTAAACTTTTTCACCATGTGCACACTGATGGGGAGCAAGCAATTTTAGAGATCTCCACTGATGTAAAAGAAAAGGTGTGCAAGAGGAAAGCCACGGGTGATGGAAAAGAGTCACCCCCAAAGAAACCCAAACGTAGTAGCACCAAAAAAATAGTGGCTGCAAAAAGGCGTAAGTAGCAAGCAACTTTGCTTCCATGTTAAGGTGAAGAATATAATTAATATTTAGGGTACAGGATAGAATAATTCATGTTATAGCTGTATTAAAACAAAATCTGTGTCTGTCTGTTCAGGTGAATTTAAAGCCAAATATGTTGAGAAGGACGAACTTGGAGAAGGAGGGTGTGGAACAGTGTTTGCTGGCTACAGGAAAGAAGATAAATTTCCAGTAAGTATTTTCAGGTATTCTCAGGTATAAGAGCATGTGTGTTTTTATTTTCCATGCTGGTTGCTGGTGATTAATTTTTATACAATTTAAAGTTTGTTAAATTTTCATATTCTTGAGGCCGTGGCTGCTTTCAGTGAGTGAAACGTAAATTAATATTAGTGAGGCAGAAATCTGGAGCTTTCTGAGCAGAAAGCTCCAGATTTCTGGAAATGCTAACCAATGCTCTGTTTGTGTCTTTTAGGTCGCTATCAAACACATTCCAAGGAGTAATGTCCACTGCAAAGTAAAGGTCAGTATGCAACACTTAAATCTGTTATACATCATTGCACTGTGGAACGATTGTCTGTTCCTCATCATCCACTTTGTTGCCATGTTTCAGGATGAGAATGGGAAGCGCATCTCTGTGGAAGTGGCTACTATGCTCAAACTTACACCTGAAACACCACGATCAGGGAGGACATCAGCAGCCGTGTCCTTGCTGGATTGGTTCGATTTGCGCAAGGAGCTGATCCTGGTGATGGAGAGACCTGTCCCTGCTGTGGACCTATGGGAATACATCGAGGAAAATGGAGGTACTTTAACAGAGGAGACAGCCAAGGTAAGTTTCCTGGAAGAGCCTTATACTGTACAGCATTGAATCAAAGCACAGAGTATAACAGAAATGTTAATCCACTGACTCATCGTAATTTATCATCTTTTCCAGGCCATTCTAAAACAACTGATTGAGGCTGCAAAAGAACTCGAGGATAAAAACATCTTTCACCGGGACATCAAGATTGAGAACATTCTGATTGAGACCGGCTCAGATGTGCCTCGTGTTCGCCTAATTGACTTTGGAATGAGCTGCTTTTTTAAGAAACGCTCATGGTACCGCATTTTTTCTGGTAAGATATTCTGTTCCTTCTCTTCACAGATGCACCAATCTGGGCCTTTTTGTTTTTGACTCCTTAAAAATGCATATAATGCCAACATAAGCTTTCATTCTTATATCAGAACAAGAGTTGAAATAAGGGCCAACCTAACAAAAGAAATTATAATTGTGTATGTTTTTTAGGCACACCTTCTTACTGCCCTCCAGAATGGTACCTCCGCCAGTACTATAGGCCTGGACCCACCACAGTGTGGCAGCTGGGAGCGGTGTTGTATGAAACACTCCATGCAAGACCCTTCTTTGATACAATACTGGTCCTCAACGAGCTCTTAGAAATTAGCGAGGAGCTGTCTGAAAGTAAGAAAAATTCACACTTCAACATTCACTTATCACTTGGATCACTGGAACTGTTGTCCTCATCTCTCTTCTTCTTTCTTTGCAGACTGCCAGGATTTCTTGAAAATGTGTTTAGACCTGGACCCCAAAAGGCGCCCGATACTGGAGGACCTCCTGCTTCACCGCTGGTTCAGGTGAACGGCCATACATATAGACAACAAAATGTTTTTGACAGAAAAAGATTGATGCTATTTAATTGGACTAGTCTAAATTTCACTCAAATTGCCCAGTACCAGTCAAAAGTTTAAACTGGGACTTTACATCAATCGTCATTTTCTGTCCTGGAACTCTTGTAACCCCCCAGCCATCCAGGGAAAGGGGGATCTCTCTTTGAATTGCCTTTCCCGAGGTTTCTTCCTATCAGTCAGGGGAGTTTTTCCTCGTCTTCAGAGAGAGCTTGGGCTGGTCAGGAGTTCCATCAAGTTATTCTACTGATTTATTAATGTTATTTGATTATTAATATTATTTGATTATTAATAACCGAATGTTGGCTCTGGTTATTAATAATCAATTAACAAATAAACTGTAGAAATCAGAATACTTGTAATAAACTTAAAAAATTTTAGGATTCTTTTATATTACATTTTATTTATTTATGTATTTTTTACACATGGTGTAAAAATGTATCTCTCTTCTAGAGAGATACATTTGCGCACTCATGTACACACATGTAAGCCTAATCAAGCCTTCTAATTTTATTGGGATTTTTGAATCTTTGGATCTGAGTTTTTATTTTGTTCTACCATGGCAACTAAAAAATCAGAGCTGCACAATAAGCACCAACTGTTGTATTCTAACCCTAAGGTTGTAACTACTTCCTGCTCAATCATCGAGTCCACCTTCATACTGATGTTAATGAAGAGCATTTATTTTTTCATAATCAAGTGATATAATCTTCAAAGAACACTGAAAACTGAAATGAAATTAAGAATTTCAACGAATCATTTTCATTACAGACACATGGATTTTCATTCATTCAAATATATGTAACTCAGACTGCATTGTGACATTTTAGTCACCTCTAACCATACTCTCCCACTAAAGAACTTATAAACAAACAAAAAACTATGTCATATCCATGACATTGAGGAAGGTGGGACAAGGATCAGTGTGTGCCATATCCAATCTAGAGGGCATAGGCTTTTTAGGAAATATGGGATTTATGCACCTAATTACAGACTAGTAAATAAGCTGTTTGTGTATATATATATATATATTATATATATATATATATATATATATTATAATAATTATTATTCAGCATACAGAATTGCTGAGCATCTGTAAAATAATATCAAACACAAGTGGTCAACAATTGGGCCCAGTGCTACAAGAAGTGCTGTAAATATGTTATTACACTGCTATACCACAAAATGGCGTGATGGCACCCCAAGAGCACAAATGAGCCATAAAAGTGAGATCCACTAGTCTATCCATGCAACTGACCACAGTGTGAAAACAAGAAAGCGCTGTCTCCACAGAAACAGTGAGTAAACCAGTCAGATTAAACCACTACAGCTCACAAATGCACAGTTATTTCTGAACATGCATGCGCAAATAAAGTCAAGATATGCCCAGCTAGCGGGCGCTGCACCGGTCTGTCGTGGTGAAAAGGGAGCTGAGCGTCAATCTACGTCCCTACCCTCACCTATGGCTACGAGCTTTGGGTAGTGACCGAAAGAATAAGATAAGGAATACAAGAGGCAGAAATGAGCTTCCTCTGAAGGGTGGCTGGACTCTGCCTTAGAGATAGGGTGAGGAGTGCGGGCATTTGGGAGGGGCCAGTGGCACAAAAAGGGGGTATGCACTATATGCAATGCATAGGGGCGCCGCACACGAGGGGGGCGCCAAAACGATGTGGGAAAATATTTCTGTAGTTGCATTTTCTGTATTTAACAGGTGTGCATATGACATGATCAATAACAGAGGCGCTGTGCTGATTAGGCGCCCCTGTGCTCCTTCACCTCCCCTCCTCCTGTCCCATTTAAAGACAGTCGGTAAGTTATGTCATAGAAGTCTTGTATTTTATAAGTCCATGAATAAGTGATCTGCACACATGAACACAGTAAACGTTGAGAGGATGCGGATGGTGCGTTTTGTGCGTGTGTGTAGTGTTCTAGCTAGCGGTTGATCGCAAGGCGCCGCGCCGGGCTGAGACGCTTCACTTTCGCAGCTCTGCTGTCACTGCATTTAGCAAACAGGAGCTGCTTTTATCGCTGCTTGCGCCTGTATTATTTCACTGCAATTTAAAATCTACCACAGCGCAGGGAAAGTTCACAGTGTGCACATTTGATATCCCTAAGGTCATGCGCACTTGATTTCACGGCTGCAGAAATCGAAATGACAACCAGCATGAATGAGGAGAAGTAAGAAGAAAAACGGAGATCAAATGAAAATTTTAGGCATGATCATCACTGACAAGTTTTTTCCACGCCTCCACTGTCTGTGTTGTTTTACTGGCTGTGCAGAGAATGTCAGCTGCTATTTTTTCCTTACATCAGCTGTAGCCACCAGAACGATCACTATAATCACACTCTGGTGGTAATCACACTACTGTGGTTTGGTTTGTGCGATTGTTTGGTGCCCCCCCGCCTCCCCCACAGTATCAGGTGTATCCGTCAGAATATTTTTATGCTTTTGTAACAGGTGGTACCACAAGGGGTCGCATTTTCCCTGGCTTAAGCCTCAATAAAAGGGAAGCTGGCGGTGTTGTTGGGAGGTGCCAGTTTCCAGTGGATGGCCAGGGGGGTGTTTGGCATTACATGTTCCGGGTGTGCGATCGTGGGCTGGGTTGCAGTGAACGGTTGCAGTGTTTATGCGGATATGACTGCCTGAAGTGGTGTTTTGATTCCGGTCAAATGGTATGTGATTAACAGTGCATGGAAAAGATTTTCAAGAAGGGAACCTTTTCCCCCTTAATCTGTGTAATAATAAACGCTATCATTGCGCTAACATGCATTTTGCTTTTTGTGATTTATTCTGGCCACGGGACCTGTAACATTTGGCGTTGTTTGGCAAACGAATAAGTGACCTTTTTTTTAATTTTTTGTGTACGGTTAAGTTTGAAGGACAGCAGGGGCAGTGGGAGTGGGACTTTTTTGCTGGTGACAAGGCATCAAAATGGACACATCCAGTGGCGTGGGAGCCAGGGAGGAGTTTGATAAGCAGGCCATGTCGCAGCATGACCTTGAAAGCCAGCTGGCAGCTCTAAGAGCAGTGGCTACGGACTCAGAAAGGCCGTCGACATCTACAGGAGCTTCAGAGACTGTAAGACACAGGCCTGTTATTTATGTTCAGCAGGATAGAAAACTGCCACCATTTTCTGGAAAGTTGGAGAGTGCAGAGTCATTACCTTTGGATGAATGGATTGAATTGATCAGAGACTATGTACAAACAAGAGGGAATACAGAAAAGGAACGGGCGCAGATTGTTTTTGAACATTTAGAGGGTGCTGCCCGGACTGAAATTAAATTCCTACCACCAGTCCAGAAGGAGAGTGTGGAAACTATATTTAATGTCCTTAAAGAGGTTTATGGTTGCATGCATTCAAGAATCTCATTACAACGCAAATTTTTTAATCGTAAACAACTTGAAGAGGAGTCATTGATTGATTATTCCCATGCTCTTATGGATTTGATGGATCAAATAATCAAACATAATGCACAAGCAGTTTTAAGATCCTCTAAAGATTTGCGTGACCGGTGCTGTGATGGTGTGAGGGAACAGACACTCAGAATGAGATTAAGGGATTTAATTAATGTCAACCCAGAGTGGACCATCCGTGATGTTAGGGGGGAGACCACTAGGTGGATGGCACAATATGAACATCAGTCAGCTAACCAAAAATGTGATGTCAAAAATCCAGTTCTAAATGAAATGTTTGCTTCTTGTGAAAGTTCTGTTTCGCACTCCTCTGAATTCGGGGAATTGGTGTCTTTGTTAAAAACTCAGCAGGCCCAGTTGGACTTGGTCATGAAGGTTTTGGCTCCTCAAACTTCACCTCCCCCTAGAGCTCGCAATTTTCATACCAGACGAACTGCTGATGGGAAGCCAATTTGTTTCCGGTGCCAACAAAGTGGGCATATTGCTAGAAATTGCACTACCATTGTTGATACTGAGCTTAAACAAGTTACTTTCCCAAAGCATACAGAAAACTAGAACCCGCCAGTGTGCAGAGCCAAACATTGGTGGGTAGTCTTCATGGCTCCGATACTAATACATCAAGTGTCTCTAATCTAGTTGGTGAATGCTTGGAGGGGGAGGTGGATTTTGCTGGAGTTAGGGTAAATTGTTTGCTAGACACTGGGTCTATGGTAACTACCTTGACAGAAAGTTCTTTCAAAGACAACTTTTCTCATTTGTCTGATATAGAACTAAAGGACTGTGCTTGGTTGGGTTTGAAGGCAGCAGATGGGTTAAAAATTCCCTACCTTGGTTATGTGGAACTTGATGTTGTGGTGTTAGGGGTGTCCCTTCCTCGTCAAGGTATATTGATAGTTGAGGACCCAACAGATGGTTACATGAAACAAAAGAAAGTTGGTGTGCCTGGGGTGTTGGGGATGAATGTGTTTAACTCTCTTTATCTTGAGCTTTATAACAAATATGGCTCTGATTTGTGGGAAGCACCTGTACTCAAGTCAGCACCAGGGGGGTGGAGAAGAATCCTAAGATGCTGTCAGATGATGGAAGTTATGGCAAACTCCCCTGACCCCCATCATGTCAGAGTGCAGGGTAAGAAATCTTTCTGTGTCCCAGCAGGTAGTTTGTGTTATGTGCCAGTGACATGCCCACAGATACCCACACACCAGCCAACTGATTTATTTGTCAAACCTCTTGGTCCTGAGGGGGGTAGTCCTCCCGGAGGGACTGTTGGTTTCACCTTCTTTAGTGAAGGCAGAGAGGGGTAGGGCATTTGTTCTCATTACCAATGTGGACAAAAGTGATGTGTGGCTAACACCTCGTAGAGTTGTGGCCACTGTTCAAACTGCTACTGTAGTAGCAGAGGATCCAAAGATAAATGTGTCTGACCATTCTAGTTGTACAGCATTTATTGCTAGCCAGGAAACTACTTTAAACAATACAGACTTGGACTTACCTGAGTTTAAAAATCTGGAGGGTAAAGAGAAACAACAAGCAAAGGAATTGTTGTTAAAATACAACAAAGTGTTTGCTAGGAGTGATCTAGATGTAGGAAGCACTAATTTAGTGACGCATGAGATCCCCTTGTTGGACGAAACACCAGTACGACAACCGTATCGACGCATTCTTCCTTCTCAGTATGATCTGGTCCGTAATTCAGCAGTTATTACAGAGTCAGGTTATTAGGGAAAGCAGTAGTCCATATGCATCACCAATAGTTTTAGTGCTGAAGAAGGATGGTACATTACGCATGTGTGTGGATTATAGACAGTTGAACTCCAAAACAAGGAAGGATGCATTCCCCTTACCTAGAATCGATGAATCTTTGGATGCTTTGGCTGGTGCACAATGGTTTACAACACTGGATTTGGCTAGTGGGTACAGCCAGGTTGAGATGGCCGAAAAAGACAAGGAAAAAACTGCTTTTTGCACACCATTCGGGCTGTTTGAATTTAATCGAATGCCTTTTGGTTTGTGTAATGTGCCCAGTACTTTCCAGCGTCTCATGGAGCGCCTATTTGGAGATTGCCGTCACCAGTCAGTGCTTTTGTATTTAGATGATGTTATTGTTTTTTCTTCATCTGTTGAGCAGCGTTTGCAGCGATTGGATTAGGTGTTCTCCAGGTTGGAAACAGCCTACCACTCTAGCAGAGCTTCGCTCATTTTTGGGGTTTGCCAGTTACTATAGGAGGTTTATTTGTGGTTTTTCAAACATGGCTGCCCCTTTAAACCATCTTGTTGCTAGGCTGCTCCCTCCCTGGTCTGGATGATCCCTCATCATCATCTGACAACTTCCGCTTTTGTCCTCTGACCATGCATGGATCTTCAACTGAGATCCTGGAAGGATGGGGCATCTCAGCAACCCTCATTCCTTCAATTTTGATCTGCTTTTTGCCGTTGGTTTTTCTTTTTGGCATTGTGGTTTTGGATCTGTAAATGACAACAATACAGTGGTGAGAAAAGGGGCTCAACATCAGGACTGGAGGCATTTAGAAAGGCATCAAATTCTAAATGAGTATACATTGGTCAAATTAATTTTCTCCAAGAATAAATTTGTTTGCACCATTTGAGTGCATGAAATCTGCTTTGTGCCAGTGAGTTTCTGTTGGAACAATCTTCTGCCATTGCAATTGTCCAAACTAGACACTCAGACACAAATATCTGAAACCTAGATGTCCATCTGTACATTTAATCTAATGCTTTCTCAGTAAATGAGCCTACCTTTACTGGTTTCCACGGAGGAGGATGCTTGCTCCTCGTCACTGTGCACGTGGTGAAAAAAATTAATTTTTTTTGGCTGGTCTGGATGATCCCTCATCATCATCCGAGAACTTCTGTTTTTGTCCTCTGACCATGCATGGATCATCAGCTGAGATCCTGGAAGGATGGGCAGCTCAGCGACCCTCACTCCTTCAACTTTGATCTTCTTTTTGCCGTTGGTCTTTCTTTTTGGCATCTTGGTTTTTGGATCTGTAAATGACAACAATACAGTGGTGAGAAAAGGGGCTCAACATCAGGACTGGAGGTATTTAGAAAGGCATCAAATTCTAAATAAGTATACATTGGTCAAATTTTCTCCAAGCGTAAATTTGTTGCACCATTTTATCAAAAAAACAGAATGCCTCAGTAACTCATTTGATTAGATATGTTGGATTTATAGTATTTGCATTTACGTACAAGATTCAAATGTTTTGCAAGTTATTTATATGTTAAAATGAAGGCCAGTATGTTTTGGAAATGTGGGTTGTGTGGTTTAGAATATTTTACATGGATTGTTTTTTTTTACTTACTTTTCTCTCCTGAATCTTTATCTGAACAAGTGAATCTCGATTCAAACCCCTTTATCTCTTGTCTGAGTTTTGCAGCAGTATCTACAGACTTTAGAACCAGAATAAAGAATGTTGCCACCTTTGATGTTTCGTTACATCGTTACATATTAGTGACGTCATTACATTCTGTCACCCGACCGACTGCCAGTACAGTTACCATGGTGATGTACCTCAGTAAAAAGTAAAGCACCTAAAGACTATGCTGTAGTAACGCGAGACTTCAACGTGAATCTCGGCAGTCTCGAGCTGAACCATTGATTGTTAAACATTCTAGTGAAGTTAATATTTTTTGCCAGCTTAGTTATAGACAACTTTAAAGATGAGTGATTGTATCACTTCCTGTTCCTGTTTTGGAGCACAGTGTTTTGCTGTCTGTTAGCTGTTATATCTGTATAACTCGATTTATCTGGATAATAACATATTTTAGTGTAATCTTCACCTACTTTAAATAGCATACTCTTTGCTGAATCACCTGCATTCACATTACTCACTTTATTTGTTTTTAGAAATTCGCTAGCTTAGCTCAGCTAGTAGCTTAGCCCTTAGCCGACTCACTACCAGCATGGCTTCTTCTCCTGTCTCTCCTGCACTTTCCTGCTCTGGGTGTCACATGTTTAGTTACTCCTCGGCCTCCTTTAGCAGTAACGGTACTTGTAATAAATGTAGTCTGTTTGTAGCTCTGGAGGCCAGGCTTTCTGAACTGGAGACTCGGCTCCGCACCCTGGAAAATCCTACATCTAGCCAGGCCCCTGTAGCGGGTGCGGACCATGGTAGCTTAGCCGCCGTTAGCTCCCCCCCAGCAGATCCCGAGCAGCAGGGAAAACAGGCCAGCTGGGTGACGGTGAGGAGGAAGCGTAGTCCTAAGCAGAAGCCCCGGGTACACCACCAACCTGTTCACGTCTCTAACCGTTTTTCTCCACTCTGCGACACACCCGCCGAGGAACAAACTCTGGTTATTGGCGACTCTGTTTTGAGAAACGTGAAGCTAGAGACACCGGCGACCATAGTCAAATGTCTTCCAGGGGCCAGAGCAGGCGACATTCATGGAAATTTGAAACTGCTGGCTAAGGCTAATTGTAGATTTGGTAAGATCGTTATTCACGTCGGCAGTAATGACACCCGGTTATGCCAATCGGAGGTCACTAAAATTAATATTGACTCGGTGTGTAACTTTGCAAAAACGATGTCGGACTCTGTAGTTTTCTCTGGGCCCCTCCCCAATCAGACCAGGAGCGACATGTTTAGCCGCATGTTCTCCTTGAATCGCTGGCTGTCTGAGTGGTGTCCAAAAAATGACGGGGGCTTCATAGATAATTGGCAAAGTTTCTGGGGAAAACCTGGTCTTGTTAGGAGAGACGGCATCCATCCCACTTTGGATGGAGCAGCTCTCATTTCTAGAAATCTGGCCAAATTTATTAACCCTCCTAAAAACTGACTACCCAGGGTTGAGACCAGGAAGCAGAGTTGCAGTCTTACACGCCTCTCTGCAGCTTCTCTCCTCCTGCCATCCCCCCAAAACCCCATCCCCATAGAGTCGGTGCCTGCTCCCAGACCACCAAAAACCAAAGCTAAAATCAGCAAAAAGCTATTTAAGCATAAAAATTCAAAAACAATAAATAATACAGCTTCATCAACTGCACCAAAAAATAAAACAATTAAATGTGGATTGTTTAAACATTAGGTCTCTCTCTTCCAAGTCCCTATTAGTAAATGATTTAATAATTGATCAACGTATTGATTTATTCTGCCTTACAGAAACCTGGTTACAGCAGGATGAATATGTTAGTTTAAATGAATCAACACCCCCGAGTCACAGTAACTGTCAGAATGCTCGAAGCACAGGTCGAGGAGGAGGATTAGCTGCAATCTTCAATTCCAGCTTATTAATTAATCAAAGACCCAGACAAAGTTTTCATTCTTTTGAAAGCCTGACTCTTAGTCTTGTCCATCCTAATTGGGAAAATCAAAAACCTGTTTTATTTGTTATTATCTATCGTCCACCTGGTCCCTACTCAGAGTTTCTGTCTGATTTCTCTGACTTTTTATCTGATTTAGTGCTCAGTTCAGATAAAATAATTATAGTGGGTGATTTTAACATCCATGTAGATGCTGAGAATGACAGCCTCAACACTGCATTTAATCTATTGTTAGATTCAATTGGCTTCTCTCAAAATGTAAAGGAGCCCACCCACCACTTTAATCATACTCTGGATCTTGTCCTGACATATGGCATAGAAACTGAAGACTTAACAGTATTCCCTGAAAGCCCCCTCCTGTCTGATCATTTCTTAGTAACATTTACATTTACTTTAATGGATTACACAGCAGTGGGGAATAAGTTTTATTACAGTAGAAGTCTTTCTGAAAGTGCTGTAACTAAGTTTAAGGATCTAATTCCTTCATTGTTATGCTCTTCAGTGCCATGTGCCAACACAGTGCAGAGCAGCTACCTAAACTCTGCTCCCAGTGAGGTCGATTATCTCGTCAATAGTTTTACATCCTCACTGCGTATAACTTTGGATACTGTGGCTCCTCTGAAAAGGAAAGCTTCAAATCAGAAGTGCCTGACTCCGTGGTATAATTCACAAACGCACAGCTTAAAGCAGATAACCCGAAAGCTGGAGAGGGAATGGCGTCTCACTAAATTAGAAGATGCTCATTTAGCCTGGAAAAAGAGTTTGTTGCTCTATAAAAAGCCCTCCGTAAAGCTAGGACATCTTACTATTCATCATTAATTGAAGAAAATAAGAACAACCCCAGGTTTCTTTTCAGCACTGTAGCCAGGCTGACAAAGAGTCAGAGCTCTGTAGAGCCGAGTATTCCTTTCACGTTAACTAGTAGTGACTTCATGGATTTCTTTACAAATAAAATTTTAGACATTAGAGAAAAAATTATTCATAACCATCTCAAAGATTATTCTTCATGTTCGGCTGCTTTCAGCACTGCTGGTATTTGTTTAGACTCTTTTGCTCCAGTTGATCTTTCAGAGTTAACTTCAATAGTTACTTCCTCCAAACCAGCAACATGTTTGTTAGATCCCATTCCTACTAGACTGTTCAAAGAAGTCTTTCCAATTATTGATGCTTCAATCTTAAAAATGATCAATCAGTCTTTATTAGTTGGCTATGTACCACAGACCTTCAAGGTGGCTGTAATTAAACCTCTGCTTAAAAAGCCATCACTTGACCCAGCTGTCTTAGCTAATTATAGGCCAATCTCCAACCTTCCTTTTCTCTCAAAGATTCTTGAAAGAGTAGTTGTAAAACAGCTAACTGATCATCTGCAGAGGAACGGTTTATTTGAAGAGTTTCAGTCAGGTTTCAGAATTCATCACAGTACAGAAACAGCATTAGTGAAGGTTACAAATGAGGAGACAGCCTACAGGAGAGAGGTCTCCGCCTGGAGAACTGGTGCCAGGAGAACCACCTCCTGCTCAACGTCAGCAAAAACGAAGGAACTGATCGTGGACTTCAGCAGGAAGCAGCAGAGGGACTACCATCCACTTGTCATCAGTGGTGCTGAGGTGGAAAGAGTGGACACTTTCAAATACCTGGGAGTGACCATCTCACAGGACCTGTCCTGGACTCATCACATAAACATCACTGTGAAGAAGGCCAGACAGCGTCTCTACCTCCTCAGGCAGCTGAGAGACTTCAAGCTCCCACTCAAGGTGCTCAGGAACTTTTACACCTGCACCATCGAGAGCATCATGCGTGGGAGCATCACCACCTGGATGGGAAACTGCACCAAGCAGGACTTCATGGCCCTAAAAAGGGTGGTTCGTTCAGCTGAACGGACCATCAGAACCACCCTCCCCAACCTGCAGGACATTTACACCAAGCAGTGCAGGCTGAGGGCCATGAAGATCCTAAAACAGCCCCGCCACCCCGGACACTCTCTCTTCTCCCTGCTCCCATCAGGCCGGCGTTACCGCTGCCTGAGGGCTAAGACTGAAAGGTTGAAGAAGAGTTTTTACCCACAAGCCATCCGTCTGCTCAACTCTGAGCCCTAACTGGACCATTATTGCACAATGTAAATATTATAATTTATAAAAGTGTGTATAGTGTATAGTATATAGAGTATAGTGTATAGTGTGAATTACTTTTTTTATTTTTATTCTTCTTATTTATATGTGTGTGTATATATGGTTGCAGGTACAAAATACATTTCACTGTGCATTGTACTGTGTATAACTGTGCATGTGACAAATAAACACTATCTTATCTATCTTATCTTATCTTATCTTAAATGATCTTCTTACAGCCTCTGACAGTGGACTCATCTCTGTTCTTGTCCTGTTGGACCTCAGTGCAGCTTTTGATACTGTTGACCATAACATTTTATTACAGAGATTAGAGCTTGCTATAGGTATTAAAGGTACTGCACTGCAGTGGTTTGAATCATATTTATCTCATAGACTCCAATTTGTTCATGTAAATGGGGAGTCTTCTTCACACACTAGGTTAATTATGGAGTTCCACAGGGTTCTGTGCTAGGACCAATTTTATTTACATTATACATGCTTCCCTTAGGCAGTATTATTAGAAAGCACTGCATCAATTTTCATTGTTATGCAGATGATACTCAGCTTTACCTATCAATGAAGCCAGATGACACACATCAATTAGTTAAACTGCAGGAATGTCTTAAAGATATTAAGGCCTGGATGACCTCTAATTTCCTGCTTCTAAATTCAGATAAAACTGAAATTCTTGTTCTCGGCCCCACAAATCTTAGAAACATGGTGTCTAACCAGATACTTACTCTGGATGGCATTACTTTAACCTCCAGTAACACTGTGAGAAATCTTGGAGTCATTTTTGACCAGGATATGTCCTTCAATGCACATATTAAACAAATATGTAGGACCGCTTTTTTGCATTGCGCAATATTTCTAAAATTAGAAACATCCTTTCTCAGAGTGATGCTGAAAAGCTCATTCATGCATTTATTACTTCTAGGCTGGATTATTGTAATTCATTATTATCAGGCTGTCCTAAAAGCTCCCTGAAAAAGCCTTCAGCTGATCCAAAATGCTGCAGCTAGAGTACTGACAGGGACTAGAAAGAGAGAGCAGATTTCTCCCATATTGGCTTCTCTTCATTGGCTCCCTGTTAAATCTAGAATAGAACTTAAAATTCTTCTCCTCACATACAAGGTCTTGAATAATCAGGCACCATCTTATCTCAAAGACCTCATAGTACCATATCACCCAACAGAGCACTTCGCTCTCAGACTGCTGCTTACTTGTGGTTCCTAGGATACTTAAGAGTAGAATGGGAGGCAGAGCCTTCAGTTTTCAGTGCGCCTCTTCTGTGGAACCAGCTTCCAGCTTGGATTCGGGATATAGGCCTAGTCTGTACTGGGGGGTCACATAATGCACTGTTTCTCATTCACCTTATTACTTTGTTTATACTCCACTCTGCATTTAATCATTAATTGATATTAATCAATGGCTCTCTTCCACAGCATGTCTTTCTCTCCCTCAGCCCAACGGTCGCGGCAGATGACTGCCCCTCCCTGAGCCTGGTTCTGCTGGAGGTTTTCTTCCTGTTAAAAGGGAGTTTTCCTTTCCACTGTCGCCAAGTGCTGCTCATAGGGGGTCGTTTTTGACTGTTGGGTTTTCTCTGTATTATTGCTAGGGTTCTTTACCCACATACAAAGCGCCTTGAGGCGACAGTTTGTTGTGATTTGGCGCTATATAAATAAATTGAATTGAAAAATTGAATTGAAAAGGCTATAAATTGATATTAGCTAGATAGTCACTAACTGAAGCGCCCATGGAGGACGGCCAAGAGGACCCTGGACAGTCTGCCCGGACTTTATATTGCTGAGTGTTTTCGAGCAAGTAGTCATGGGTAACAAGACAAGACCCGACTCCCTAAGGCAATAAAGGAGCTCCGTCCATCAAGAGGAGGCCGCCCCGGAAGCTTCCCCAGAGATAGCTTCTCACAAGCGATATGGTGGATATTTTGGAGTCCATCGACAAGAAAATCGTCTCAGTTTCGGCGCTCGCCTTTCTGAATTCTCCACAAGGCAGTTTCAGCCTCTCCGTGAAGTCTATGCCCGCCGCAAGAGGGGGGCCGCCCCAAGCGAAGGTGGTGAAATATTTCTGTAGTTGACATTTTCTGTACTAACAGGCTGTGTAATGATATAAGAGGCACGGCGCTAATTAGTGCTACCCGTGCTGCTTTCCACCACCACCACACACCACCATCAAATACAATCATCCACACACACACCACTACCATCACCACACACAAAACACACAACACGTTCACAAAGGCACTCCAGGGTCCTTTCAAGAACGCGCTCGTTCCAGCGACTGTTTTCATTTGAATCAAAATCCATAAAGAGCATGGGAAATCAATCAATCAATGACTCCTCTTCAAGTTGTTTACGATTTAAAAAATTTTGCGTTGGTAATGAGATTCTTGAATGCATGCTCAACCATAAACCTCTTTATAAGGACATTTAAATATAGTTTCCACACTCTCCTTCTGGGACCGGTGGTAGGGATTTAATTTCAGTCCGGGCAGCACCCTCTAAATGTTCAAAAACAATCTGCGCCCGTTCCTTTCTGTATTCCCCTCTTGTTGTACATAGTCTCTGATCAATTTCAATCCATTTCATCCAAAGGTAATGACTCTTGCACTCTACAACTTTCCAGTAAAATGGTGGCAGTTTTTTCTATCCTGCTGAACATAAATAAACAGGCCTGTGTCCTTACAGGTCTCTGAACGCTCCTGTAGATGTCGACGGCCTTTCTGAGTCCGTAGCCACTGCCTCTTAGAGCTGCCAGCTGGCTTTCAAGGTCCTTATTGCTGCGACATGGCCTCTTATCAAACTCCTCCCTGGCTCCCACGCCACTGGATGTGTCCTTTTGATGCCTTGTCACCAGCAAAAAAGTCCCACTCCCACTGCCCCTGCTGTCCTTCAAACTTAACCGTACACAAAAAAATAAAAAAAAGGTCACTTCACTTATTCTTTTGCCAAACAACGCCAAATGTTACAGGGTCCCGTGGCCAGAATAAATCACAAAAAACAAAATGCATGTTAGCGCAATGATAGCGTTTATTATTACACAGATTAAGGGGGAAAAGGTTCCCTTCTTGAAAATCTTTTCCATGCACTGTTAATCACATACCATTTGACCGGAATCAAAACACCACTTCAGGCAGTCATATCCGCATAAACACTGCAACCGTTCACTGCAACCTATCTGATGCACTCCTTTCACTGCAATTCAATCGCATGCAAACACCCAGGTACACTGCAAACGGAATCGGGTTTTAGGATTATCATTAACAGCAAACATGGAATAATTGTCTAGACAGGGAAGTGACCCAAAAACAACAAGACATACAACAAAAATATATAGAATAGTTAGTCCGCCCTCACATATACCAGGAAAGAACACAGCTCAACACTGGGCGGACTAACCAAAAAAGAAAACACAAAACACCAAATAAAAAAGGACAGCAGGTAAGCAGTGTAAGCTGCAACGTCTCATGAGCCCACACCCTGTCACGGCAAATCCTGTAGGACATCGAGTGTGGCCATATGGCGTCGAACCCCACGCCCAAACAATCCCACTTCAATCTTTTGCGCTCCTAAAAGTTGTGTGGCCCACGATCGCACACCCGGAGCATGTAATGCCAAACACCCCCCTGGCCATCCACTGGAAACTGGCACCTCCCAACAACACCGCCAGCTTCCCGTTTATTGAGGCTTAAGCCAGGGAAAATGCGACCCCTTGTGGTACCACCTGTTACAAAAGCATAAAAATATTCTGACGGATACACCTGATACTGTGGGGGAGGCGGGGGGCACCAAACAATCGCACAAACCAAACCACAGTAGTGTGATTACCACCAGATTGTGATTATAGTGATCGTTCTGGTGGCTACAGCTGATGTAAGGAAAAAATAGCAGCTGACATTCTCTGCACAGCCAGTAAAACCACACAGACAGTGGAGGCGTGGAAAAAACTTGTCAGTGATGATCATGCCTAAAATTTTCATTTGATCTCCGTTTTTCTTCTTACTTCTCCTCATTCATGCTGGTTGTCATTTCGATTTCTGCAGCCGTGAAATCAAGTGCGCATGACCTTAGGGATATCAAATGTGCACACTGTGAACTTTCCCTGCGCTGTGGTAGATTTTAAATTGCAGTGAAATAATACAGGCGCAAGCAGCGATAAAAGCAGCTCCTGTTTGCTAAATGCAGTGACAGCAGAGCTGCGAAAGTGAAGCGTCTCAGCCCGGCGCGGCGCCTTGCGATCAACCGCTAGCTAGAACATTACACACACGCACAAAACGCACCATCCGCATCCTCTCAACGTTTACTGTGTTCATGTGTGCAGATCACTTATTCATGGACTTATAAAATACAAGACTTCTATGACATAACTTACCGACTGTCTTTAAATGGGACAGGAGGAGGGGAGGTGAAGGAGCACAGGGGCGCCTAATCAGCACAGCGCCTCTGTTATTGATCATGTCATATGCACACCTGTTAAATACAGAAAATGCAACTACAGAAATATTTTCCCACATCGTTTTGGCGCCCCCCTCTGTGCGGCGCCCCTATGCATTGCATATAGTGCATACCCCCTTTTTGTGCCACTGGCCCCTCCCAAATGCCCGCACTCCTCACCCTATCTCTAAGGCAGAGTCCAGCCACCCTTCAGAGGAAGCTCATTTCTGCCTCTTGTATTCCTTATCTTATTCTTTCGGTCACTACCCAAAGCTCGTAGCCATAGGTGAGGGTAGGGACGTAGATTGACGCTCAGCTCCCTTTTCACCACGACAGACCGGTGCAGCGCCCGCTAGCTGGGCATATCTTGACTTTATTTGCGCATGCATGTTCAGAAATAACTGTGCATTTGTGAGCTGTAGTGGTTTAATCTGACTGGTTTACTCACTGTTTCTGTGGAGACAGCGCTTTCTTGTTTTCACACTGTGGTCAGTTGCATGGATAGACTAGTGGATCTCACTTTTATGGCTCATTTGTGCTCTTGGGGTGCCATCACGCCATTTTGTGGTATAGCAGTGTAATAACATATTTACAGCACTTCTTGTAGCACTGGGCCCAATTGTTGACCACTTGTGTTTGATATTATTTTACAGATGCTCAGCAATTCTGTATGCTGAATAATAATTATTATAATATATATATATATATATATATATATATATATATATATATACACAAACAGCTTATTTACTAGTCTGTAATTAGGTGCATAAATCCCATATTTCCTAAAAAGCCTATGCCCTCTAGATTGGATATGGCACACACTGATCCTTGTCCCACCTTCCTCAATGTCATGGATATGACATAGTTTTTTGTTTGTTTATAAGTTCTTTAGTGGGAGAGTATGGTTAGAGGTGACTAAAATGTCACAATGCAGTCTGAGTTACATATATTTGAATGAATGAAAATCCATGTGTCTGTAATGAAAATGATTCGTTGAAATTCTTAATTTCATTTCAGTTTTCAGTGTTCTTTGAAGATTATATCACTTGATTATGAAAAAATAAATGCTCTTCATTAACATCAGTATGAAGGTGGACTCGATGATTGAGCAGGAAGTAGTTACAACCTTAGGGTTATAATACAACAGTTGGTGCTTATTGTGCAGCTCTGATTTTTTAGTTGCCATGGTAGAACAAAAAAAAAACTCAGATCCAAAGATTCAAAAATCCCAATAAAATTAGAAGGCTTGATTAGGCTTACATGTGTGTACATGAGTGCGCAAATGTATCTCTCTAGAAGAGAGATACATTTTTACACCATGTGTAAAAAATACATAAATAAATAAAATGTAATATAAAAGAATCCTCAAATTTTTTAAGTTTATTACAAGTATTCTGATTTCTACAGTTTATTTGTTAATTGATTATTAATAACCAGAGCCAACATTCGGTTATTAATAATCAAATAATATTAATAATCAAATAACATTAATAAATCAGTAGAATAACTTGATGGAACTCCTGACCAGCCCAAGCTCTCTCTGAAGACGAGGAAAAACTCCCCTGACTGATAGGAAGAAACCTCGGGAAAGGCAATTCAAAGAGAGATCCCCCTTTCCCTGGATGGCTGGGGGGTTACAAGAGTTCCAGGACAGAAAATGACGATTGATGTAAAGTCCCAGTTTAAACTTTTGACTGGTACTGGGCAATTTGAGTGAAATTTAGACTAGTCCAATTAAATAGCATCAATCTTTTTCTGTCAAAAACATTTTGTTGTCTATATGTATGGCCGTTCACCTGAACCAGCGGTGAAGCAGGAGGTCCTCCAGTATCGGGCGCCTTTTGGGGTCCAGGTCTAAACACATTTTCAAGAAATCCTGGCAGTCTGCAAAGAAAGAAGAAGAGAGATGAGGACAACAGTTCCAGTGATCCAAGTGATAAGTTGAAGTGTGAATTTTTCTTACTTTCAGACAGCTCCTCGCTAATTTCTAAGAGCTCGTTGAGGACCAGTATTGTATCAAAGAAGGGTCTTGCATGGAGTGTTTCATACAACACCGCTCCCAGCTGCCACACTGTGGTGGGTCCAGGCCTATAGTACTGGCGGAGGTACCATTCTGGAGGGCAGTAAGAAGGTGTGCCTAAAAAACATACACAATTATAATTTCTTTTGTTAGGTTGGCCCTTATTTCAACTCTTGTTCTGATATAAGAATGAAAGCTTATGTTGGCATTATATGCATTTTTAAGGAGTCAAAAACAAAAAG
>NW_022060167.1:0-44005 GCF_007364275.1 Archocentrus centrarchus
CTGTATCATCTGCTCTAATCAATAATCACAGTGCAATCTACACCACAGCTCAAAAGTTTGAGTCAATTAGAAACATTTAGTTCTCTGAATGAAATTTGGTTTTATGTTGAGTAACACTAAACCAACCATTAATGTCAAGAAACATAATTGTTTAATTTTAACAAGGATCCTAAATTCTGAATACCTTTGAATGGAATATCTACTAATATCCAGATTTTGAGAGCAGTTTCATTTAATCTCTCCTGTGTTCCAGTGGTACATTGTGGTACATAATGCAAGTTTTTCCTGTTAAAGTCCAGCTTATCAGTCAGAAAACCTTTTTCCAAACACATTAGCACAGACCAACACAACTGTAGTGGTCAAAGAAACAACACATTTACACATTTGTGTGGATCATCCCATTTCTAATGCCAATAAACAAGTTTGCACTTTTCTGTAAAGGGTGTGACACACCCAGTTGTAGAAAACATTCAGTTTATATCAGTTTGACACATTCCACAGTTTGATTTCTGACTATATGAATCCTTCAACAAGTTTTTGAATTGTTTCTTTCCTCCACTTTGAGTAAAATAAACCTACAAAGCTGATGCTCCAGACCTCAAACTAACCTAATGTAATGCTGCTTTTGACCCACAAAATACTTTGGAGCTCTGCTTGTTGGTAAGAAGATGTTTGTAATCATATATTAGCCATCTGGCATGATCAATTTGCATTAAGTACCACAATGTGAGTCTAAAACACAGGAGTGAGTGATGCTAAAAATGGGCTTCTGCATGTGTGTGTAGAGATTCACGTAAACATCACAAGTGATTTATGCTCAATGATTTTGTTAAGAAACACCTGTGAAAAGATTAGTGACAAAGCTCATGTAATGTGACATTAAAGCCAATTTCCTGTTAAAATCCTGGACATTTCTAAGTGACCCCAAAGATTTGAGCTGTAGTGTGTATTGTATGCATGTATGTGATGAAGATTTTGTTTCAAAGATCAGAATTTTTGAACTCTGTCTTTCAACAAAACCTGAGTTGAAGTGTTTGAAGGCTGATAGCAAACTGTCCCTAACAAGTCCACTTTATTGCATGCTCATTTTCTGTGATTAGTGGTGCATAGGTGTTTAAAAAGTGCAGCGTTGTTGATGCTTATTAATCTGTCATGCTTATGAGTGGCTCATGGTTGCTTAAAGCCTATGTCTGTACTTGACCACAGAGGCAGAGCATCATTCAATCCTGCCAGCTGCCTCTCT
Organism: Archocentrus centrarchus; assembly: GCF_007364275.1. Taxonomy (NCBI): domain Eukaryota; kingdom Metazoa; phylum Chordata; class Actinopteri; order Cichliformes; family Cichlidae; genus Archocentrus; species Archocentrus centrarchus. The sequence continues at coordinate 1,244 of NW_022060167.1, forward strand.
TGGCAGCATTTTGAGGATGACAGACTCCACTTTCTCTGCAGGAAGACAGCTCATAACTTTTTAACAGTCTCTCCCTGTACTGATGCTCCTGTATCATCTGCTCTAATCAATAATCACAGTGCAATCTACACCACAGCTCAAAAGTTTGACGTCAATTAGAAACATTTAGTTCTCTGAATGAAATTTGGTTTTATGTTGAGTAACACTAAACCAACCATTAATGTCAAGAAACATAATTGTTTAATTTTAACAAGGATCCTAAATTCTGAATACCTTTGAATGGAATATCTACTAATATCCAGATTTTGAGAGCAGTTTCATTTAATCTCTCCTGTGTTCCAGTGGTACATTGTGGTACATAATGCAGGTTTTTCCTGTTAAAGTCCAGCTTATCAGTCAGAAAACCTTTTTCCAAACACATTAGCACAGACCAACACAACTGTAGTGGTCAAAGAAACAACACATTTACTCATTTGTGTGGATCATCCCATTTCTAATGCCAATAAACAAGTTTGCACTTTTCTGTAAAGGGTGTGACACACCCAGTTGTAGAAAACATTCAGTTATATCAGTTTGACACATTCCACAGTTTGATTTCTGACTATATGAATCCTTCAACAAGTTTTTGAATTGTTTCTTTCCTCCACTTTGAGTAAAATAAACCTACAAAGCTGATGCTCCAGACCTCAAACTAACCTAATGTAATGCTGCTTTTGACCCACAAAATACTTTGGAGCTCTGCTTGTTGGTAAGAAGATGTTTGTAATCATATATTAGCCATCTGGCATGATCAATTTGCATTAAGTACCACAATGTGACACTAAAACACAGGAGTGAGTGATGCTAAAAATGGGCTTCTGCATGTGTGTGTAGAGATTCACGTAAACATCACAAGTGATTTATGCTCAATGATTTTGTTAAGAAACACCTGTGAAAAGATTAGTGACAAAGCTCATGTAATGTGACATTAAAGCCAATTTCCTGTTAAAATCCTGGACGTTTCTAAGTGACCCCAAAGATTTGAGCTGTAGTGTGTATTGTATGCATGTATGTGATGAGGATTTTGTTTCAAAGATCAGAATTTTTGAACTCTGTCTTTCAACAAAACCTGAGTTGAAGTGTTTGAAGGCTGATAGCAAACTGTCCCTAACAAGTCCACTTTATTGCATGCTCATTTTCTGTGATTAGTGGTGCATAGGTGTTTAAAAAGTGCGCGTTGTTGATGCTTATTAATATGTCATGCTTATTAGTGGCTCATGGTTGCTTAAAGCCTATGTCTGTACTTGACCACAGAGGCAGAGCATCATTCAATCCTGCCAGCTGCCTCTCTTGGCAGCATTTTGAGGATGACAGACTCCACTTTCTCTGCAGGAAGACAGCTCATAACTTTTTAACAGTCTCTCCCTGTACTGATGCTCCTGTATCATCTGCTCTAATCAATAATCACAGTGCAATCTACACCACAGCTCAAAAGTTTGAAGTCAATTAGAAACATTTAGTTCTCTGAATGAAATTTGGTTTTATGTTGAGTAACACTAAACCAACCATTAATGTCAAGAAACATAATTGTTTAATTTTAACAAGGATCCTAAATTCTGAATACCTTTGAATGGAATATCTACTAATATCCAGATTTTGAGAGCAGTTTCATTTAATCTCTCCTGTGTTCCAGTGGTACATTGTGGTACATAATGCAAGTTTTTCCTGTTAAAGTCCAGCTTATCAGTCAGAAAACCTTTTTCCAAACACATTAGCACAGACCAACACAACTGTAGTGGTCAAAGAAACAACACATTTACTCATTTGTGTGGATCATCCCATTTCTAACGCCAATAAACAAGTTTGCACTTTTCTGTAAAGGGTGTGACACACCCAGTTGTAGAAAACATTCAGTTATATCAGTTTGACACATTCCACAGTTTGATTTCTGACTATATGAATCCTTCAACAAGTTTTTGAATTCTTTCTTTCCTCCACTTTGAGTAAAATAAACCTACAAAGCTGATGCTCCAGACCTCAAACTAACCTAATGTAATGCTGCTTTTGACCCACAAAATACTTTGGAGCTCTGCTTGTTGGTAAGAAGATGTTTGTAATCATATATTAGCCATCTGGCATGATCAATTTGCATTAAGTACCACAATGTGACACTAAAACACAGGAGTGAGTGATGCTAAAAATGGGCTTCTGCATGTGTGTGTAGAGATTCACGTAAACATCACAAGTGATTTATGCTCAATGATTTTGTTAAGAAACACCTGTGAAAAGATTAGTGACAAAGCTCATGTAATGTGACATTAAAGCCAATTTCCTGTTAAAATCCTGGACAGTTTCTAAGTGACCCCAAAGATTTGAGCTGTAGTGTGTATTGTATGCATGTATGTGATGAGATTTTGTTTCAAAGATCAGAATTTTTGAACTCTGTCTTTCAACAAAACCTGAGTTGAAGTGTTTGAAGGCTGATAGCAAACTGTCCCTAACAAGTCCACTTTATTGCATGCTCATTTTCTGTGATTAGTGGTGCATAGGTGTTTAAAAAGTGCAGCGTTGTTGATGCTTATTAATCTGTCATGCTTATGAGTGGCTCATGGTTGCTTAAAGCCTATGTCTGTACTTGACCACAGAGGCAGAGCATCATTCAATCCTGCCAGCTGCCTCTCTTGGCAGCATTTTGAGGATGACAGACTCCACTTTCTCTGCAGGAAGACAGCTCATAACTTTTTAACAGTCTCTCCCTGTACTGATGCTCCTGTATCATCTGCTCTAATCAATAATCACAGTGCAATCTACACCACAGCTCAAAAGTTTGACGTCAATTAGAAACATTTAGTTCTCTGAATGAAATTTGGTTTTATGTTGAGTAACACTAAACCAACCATTAATGTCAAGAAACATAATTGTTTAATTTTAACAATGATCCTAAATTCTGAATACCTTTGAATGGAATATCTACTAATATCCAGATTTTGAGAGCAGTTTCATTTAATCTCTCCTGTGTTCCAGTGGTACATTGTGGTACATAATGCAAGTTTTTCCTGTTAAAGTCCAGCTTATCAGTCAGAAAACCTTTTTCCAAACACATTAGCACAGACCAACACAACTGTAGTGGTCAAAGAAACAACACATTTACTCATTTGTGTGGATCATCCCATTTCTAATGCCAATAAACAAGTTTGCACTTTTCTGTAAAGGGTGTGACACACCCAGTTGTAGAAAACATTCAGTTTATAGTCAGTTTGACACATTCCACAGTTTGATTTCTGACTATATGAATCCTTCAACAAGTTTTTGAATTGTTTCTTTCCTCCACTTTGAGTAAAATAAACCTACAAAGCTGATGCTCCAGACCTCAAACTAACCTAATGTAATGCTGCTTTTGACCCACAAAATACTTTGGAGCTCTGCTTGTTGGTAAGAAGATGTTTGTAATCATATATTAGCCATCTGGCATGATCAATTTGCATTAAGTACCACAATGTGACACTAAAACACAGGAGTGAGTGATGCTAAAAATGGGCTTCTGCATGTGTGTGTAGAGATTCACGTAAACATCACAAGTGATTTATGCTCAATGATTTTGTTAAGAAACACCTGTGAAAAGATTAGTGACAAAGCTCATGTAATGTGACATTAAAGCCAATTTCCTGTTAAAATCCTGGACATTTCTAAGTGACCCCAAAGATTTGAGCTGTAGTGTGTATTGTATGCATGTATGTGATGAAGATTTTGTTTCAAAGATCAGAATTTTTGAACTCTGTCTTTCAACAAAACCTGAGTTGAAGTGTTTGAAGGCTGATAGCAAACTGTCCCTAACAAGTCCACTTTATTGCATGCTCATTTTCTGTGATTAGTGGTGCATAGGTGTTTAAAAAGTGCGCGTTGTTGATGCTTATTAATATGTCATGCTTATTAGTGGCTCATGGTTGCTTAAAGCCTATGTCTGTACTTGACCACAGAGGCAGAGCATCATTCAATCCTGCCAGCTGCCTCTCTTGGCAGCATTTTGAGGATGACAGACTCCACTTTCTCTGCAGGAAGACAGCTCATAACTTTTTAACAGTCTCTCCCTGTACTGATGCTCCTGTATCATCTTCTATATTCAATAATCACAGTGCAATCTACACCACAGCTCAAAAGTTTGACGTCAATTAGAAACATTTAGTTCTCTGAATGAAATTTGGTTTTATGTTGAGTAACACTAAACCAACCATTAATGTCAAGAAACATAATTGTTTAATTTTAACAAGGATCCTATATTCTGAATACCTTTGAATGGAATATCTACTAATATCCAGATTTTGAGAGCAGTTTCATTTAATCTCTCCTGTGTTCCAGTGGTACATTGTGGTACATAATGCAAGTTTTTCCTGTTAAAGTCCAGCTTATCAGTCAGAAAACCTTTTTCCAAACACATTAGCACAGACCAACACAACTGTAGTGGTCAAAGAAACAACACATTTACTCATTTGTGTGGATCATCCCATTTCTAATGCCAATAAACAAGTTTGCACTTTTCTGTAAAGGGTGTGACACACCCAGTTGTAGAAAACATTCAGTTTTGTCAGTTTGACACATTCCACAGTTTGATTTCTGACTATATGAATCCTTCAACAAGTTTTTGAATTGTTTCTTTCCTCCACTTTGAGTAAAATAAACCTACAAAGCTGATGCTCCAGACCTCAAACTAACCTAATGTAATGCTGCTTTTGACCCACAAAATACTTTGGAGCTCTGCTTGTTGGTAAGAAGATGTTTGTAATCATATATTAGCCATCTGGCATGATCAATTTGCATTAAGTACCACAATGTGACACTAAAACACAGGAGTGAGTGATGCTAAAAATGGGCTTCTGCATGTGTGTGTAGAGATTCACGTAAACATCACAAGTGATTTATGCTCAATGATTTTGTTAAGAAACACCTGTGAAAAGATTAGTGACAAAGCTCATGTAATGTGACATTAAAGCCAATTTCCTGTTAAAATCCTGGACATTTCTAAGTGACCCCAAAGATTTGAGCTGTAGTGTGTATTGTATGCATGTATGTGATGAAGATTTTGTTTCAAAGATCAGAATTTTTGAACTCTGTCTTTCAACAAAACCTGAATTGAAGTGTTTGAAGGCTGATAGCAAACTGTCCCTAACAAGTCCACTTTATTGCATGCTCATTTTCTGTGATTAGTGGTGCATAGGTGTTTAAAAAGTGCGCGTTGTTGATGCTTATTAATATGTCATGCTTATTAGTGGCTCATGGTTGCTTAAAGCCTATGTCTGTACTTGACCACAGAGGCAGAGCATCATTCAATCCTGCCAGCTGCCTCTCTTGGCAGCATTTTGAGGATGACAGACTCCACTTTCTCTGCAGGAAGACAGCTCATAACTTTTTAACAGTCTCTCCCTGTACTGATGCTCCTGTATCATCTGCTCTAATCAATAATCACAGTGCAATCTACACCACAGCTCAAAAGTTTGAAGTCAATTAGAAACATTTAGTTCTCTGAATAAAATTTGGTTTTATGTTGAGTAACACTAAACCAACCATTAATGTCAAGAAACATAATTGTTTAATTTTAACAAGGATCCTAAATTCTGAATACCTTTGAATGGAATATCTACTAATATCCAGATTTTGAGAGCAGTTTCATTTAATCTCTCCTGTGTTCCAGTGGTACATTGTGGTACATAATGCAAGTTTTTCCTGTTAAAGTCCAGCTTATCAGTCAGAAAACCTTTTTCCAAACACATTAGCACAGACCAACACAACTGTAGTGGTCAAAGAAACAACACATTTACTCATTTGTGTGGATCATCCCATTTCTAATGCCAATAAACAAGTTTGCACTTTTCTGTAAAGGGTGTGACACACCCAGTTGTAGAAAACATTCAGTTTTGTCAGTTTGACACATTCCACAGTTTGATTTCTGACTATATGAATCCTTCAACAAGTTTTTGAATTGTTTCTTTCCTCCACTTTGAGTAAAATAAACCTACAAAGCTGATGCTCCAGACCTCAAACTAACCTAATGTAATGCTGCTTTTGACCCACAAAATACTTTGGAGCTCTGCTTGTTGGTAAGAAGATGTTTGTAATCATATATTAGCCATCTGGCATGATCAATTTGCATTAAGTACCACAATGTGACACTAAAACACAGGAGTGAGTGATGCTAAAAATGGGCTTCTGCATGTGTGTGTAGAGATTCACGTAAACATCACAAGTGATTTATGCTCAATGATTTTGTTAAGAAACACCTGTGAAAAGATTAGTGACAAAGCTCATGTAATGTGACATTAAAGCCAATTTCCTGTTAAAATCCTGGACAGTTTCTAAGTGACCCCAAAGATTTGAGCTGTAGTGTGTATTGTATGCATGTATGTGATGAAGATTTTGTTTCAAAGATCAGAATTTTTGAACTCTGTCTTTCAACAAAACCTGAGTTGAAGTGTTTGAAGGCTGATAGCAAACTGTCCCTAACAAGTCCACTTTATTGCATGCTCATTTTCTGTGATTAGTGGTGCATAGGTGTTTAAAAAGTGCAGCGTTGTTGATGCTTATTAATCTGTCATGCTTATTAGTGGCTCATGGTTGCTTAAAGCCTATGTCTGTACTTGACCACAGAGGCAGAGCATCATTCAATCCTGCCAGCTGCCTCTCTTGGCAGCATTTTGAGGATGACAGACTCCACTTTCTCTGCAGGAAGACAGCTCATAACTTTTTAACAGTCTCTCCCTGTACTGATGCTCCTGTATCATCTGCTCTAATCAATAATCACAGTGCAATCTACACCACAGCTCAAAAGTTTGACGTCAATTAGAAACATTTAGTTCTCTGAATGAAATTTGGTTTTATGTTGAGTAACACTAAACCAACCATTAATGTCAAGAAACATAATTGTTTAATTTTAACAAGGATCCTAAATTCTGAATACCTTTGAATGGAATATCTACTAATATCCAGATTTTGAGAGCAGTTTCATTTAATCTCTCCTGTGTTCCAGTGGTACATTGTGGTACATAATGCAAGTTTTTCCTGTTAAAGTCCAGCTTATCAGTCAGAAAACCTTTTTCCAAACACATTAGCACAGACCAACACAACTGTAGTGGTCAAAGAAACAACACATTTACTCATTTGTGTGGATCATCCCATTTCTAATGCCAATAAACAAGTTTGCACTTTTCTGTAAAGGGTGTGACACACCCAGTTGTAGAAAACATTCAGTTTTGTCAGTTTGACACATTCCACAGTTTGATTTCTGACTATATGAATCCTTCAACAAGTTTTTGAATTGTTTCTTTCCTCCACTTTGAGTAAAATAAACCTACAAAGCTGATGCTCCAGACCTCAAACTAACCTAATGTAATGCTGCTTTTGACCCACAAAATACTTTGGAGCTCTGCTTGTTGGTAAGAAGATGTTTGTAATCATATATTAGCCATCTGGCATGATCAATTTGCATTAAGTACCACAATGTGACACTAAAACACAGGAGTGAGTGATGCTAAAAATGGGCTTCTGCATGTGTGTGTAGAGATTCACTTAAACATCACAAGTGATTTATGCTCAATGATTTTGTTAAGAAACACCTGTGAAAAGATTAGTGACAAAGCTCATGTAATGTGACATTAAAGCCAATTTCCTGTTAAAATCCTGGACATTTCTAAGTGACCCCAAAGATTTGAGCATGTAGTGTGTATTGTATGCATGTATGTGATGAGGATTTTGTTTCAAAGATCAGAATTTTTGAACTCTGTCTTTCAACAAAACCTGAGTTGAAGTGTTTGAAGGCTGATAGCAAACTGTCCCTAACAAGTCCACTTTATTGCATGCTCATTTTCTGTGATTAGTGGTGCATAGGTGTTTAAAAAGTGCAGCGTTGTTGATGCTTATTAATCTGTCATGCTTATTAGTGGCTCATGGTTGCTTAAAGCCTATGTCTGTACTTGACCACAGAGGCAGAGCATCATTCAATCCTGCCAGCTGCCTCTCTTGGCAGCATTTTGAGGATGACAGACTCCACTTTCTCTGCAGGAAGACAGCTCATAACTTTTTAACAGTCTCTCCCTGTACTGATGCTCCTGTATCATATGATATTATTAATTATAACAGTGCTATCTACACCACAGCTCAAAAGTTTGACGTCAATTAGAAACATTTAGTTCTCTGAATGAAATTTGGTTTTATGTTGAGTAACACTAAACCAACCATTAATGTCAAGAAACATAATTGTTTAATTTTAACAAGGATCCTAAATTCTGAATACCTTTGAATGGAATATCTACTAATATCCAGATTTTGAGAGCAGTTTCATTTAATCTCTCCTGTGTTCCAGTGGTACATTGTGGTACATAATGCAAGTTTTTCCTGTTAAAGTCCAGCTTATCAGTCAGAAAACCTTTTTCCAAACACATTAGCACAGACCAACACAACTGTAGTGGTCAAAGAAACAACACATTTACTCATTTGTGTGGATCATCCCATTTCTAATGCCAATAAACAAGTTTGCACTTTTCTGTAAAGGGTGTGACACACCCAGTTGTAGAAAACATTCAGTTTTGTCAGTTTGACACATTCCACAGTTTGATTTCTGACTATATGAATCCTTCAACAAGTTTTTGAATTGTTTCTTTCCTCCACTTTGAGTAAAATAAACCTACAAAGCTGATGCTCCAGACCTCAAACTAACCTAATGTAATGCTGCTTTTGACCCACAAAATACTTTGGAGCTCTGCTTGTTGGTAAGAAGATGTTTGTAATCATATATTAGCCATCTGGCATGATCAATTTGCATTAAGTACCACAATGTGACACTAAAACACAGGAGTGAGTGATGCTAAAAATGGGCTTCTGCATGTGTGTGTAGAGATTCACGTAAACATCACAAGTGATTTATGCTCAATGATTTTGTTAAGAAACACCTGTGAAAAGATTAGTGACAAAGCTCATGTAATGTGACATTAAAGCCAATTTCCTGTTAAAATCCTGGACATTTCTAAGTGACCCCAAAGATTTGAGCTGTAGTGTGTATTGTATGCATGTATGTGATGAAGATTTTGTTTCAAAGATCAGAATTTTTGAACTCTGTCTTTCAACAAAACCTGAGTTGAAGTGTTTGAAGGCTGATAGCAAACTGTCCCTAACAAGTCCACTTTATTGCATGCTCATTTTCTGTGATTAGTGGTGCATAGGTGTTTAAAAAGTGCAAGGTGTTGATGCTTATTAATCTGTCATGCTTATTAGTGGCTCATGGTTGCTTAAAGCCTATGTCTGTACTTGACCACAGAGGCAGAGCATCATTCAATCCTGCCAGCTGCCTCTCTTGGCAGCATTTTGAGGATGACAGACTCCACTTTCTCTGCAGGAAGACAGCTCATAACTTTTTAACAGTCTCTCCCTGTACTGATGCTCCTGTATCATCTGCTCTAATCAATAATCACAGTGCAATCTACACCACAGCTCAAAAGTTTGACGTCAATTAGAAACATTTAGTTCTCTGAATGAAATTTGGTTTTATGTTGAGTAACACTAAACCAACCATTAATGTCAAGAAACATAATTGTTTAATTTTAACAAGGATCCTAAATTCTGAATACCTTTGAATGGAATATCTACTAATATCCAGATTTTGAGAGCAGTTTCATTTAATCTCTCCTGTGTTCCAGTGGTACATTGTGGTACATAATGCAAGTTTTTCCTGTTAAAGTCCAGCTTATCAGTCAGAAAACCTTTTTCCAAACACATTAGCACAGACCAACACAACTGTAGTGGTCAAAGAAACAACACATTTACTCATTTGTGTGGATCATCCCATTTCTAATGCCAATAAACAAGTTTGCACTTTTCTGTAAAGGGTGTGACACACCCAGTTGTAGAAAACATTCAGTTTTGTCAGTTTGACACATTCCACAGTTTGATTTCTGACTATATGAATCCTTCAACAAGTTTTTGAATTGTTTCTTTCCTCCACTTTGAGTAAAATAAACCTACAAAGCTGATGCTCCAGACCTCAAACTAACCTAATGTAATGCTGCTTTTGACCCACAAAATACTTTGGAGCTCTGCTTGTTGGTAAGAAGATGTTTGTAATCATATATTAGCCATCTGGCATGATCAATTTGCATTAAGTACCACAATGTGACACTAAAACACAGGAGTGAGTGATGCTAAAAATGGGCTTCTGCATGTGTGTGTAGAGATTCACGTAAACATCACAAGTGATTTATGCTCAATGATTTTGTTAAGAAACACCTGTGAAAAGATTAGTGACAAAGCTCATGTAATGTGACATTAAAGCCAATTTCCTGTTAAAATCCTGGACATTTCTAAGTGACCCCAAAGATTTGAGCTGTAGTGTGTATTGTATGCATGTATGTGATGAAGATTTTGTTTCAAAGATCAGAATTTTTGAACTCTGTCTTTCAACAAAACCTGAGTTGAAGTGTTTGAAGGCTGATAGCAAACTGTCCCTAACAAGTCCACTTTATTGCATGCTCATTTTCTGTGATTAGTGGTGCATAGGTGTTTAAAAAGTGCGCGTTGTTGATGCTTATTAATCTGTCATGCTTATGAGTGGCTCATGGTTGCTTAAAGCCTATGTCTGTACTTGACCACAGAGGCAGAGCATCATTCAATCCTGCCAGCTGCCTCTCTTGGCAGCATTTTGAGGATGACAGACTCCACTTTCTCTGCAGGAAGACAGCTCATAACTTTTTAACAGTCTCTCCCTGTACTGATGCTCCTGTATAATCTGCTCTAATCAATAATCACAGTGCAATCTACACCACAGCTCAAAAGTTTGAAGTCAATTAGAAACATTTAGTTCTCTGAATAAAATTTGGTTTTATGTTGAGTAACACTAAACCAACCATTAATGTCAAGAAACATAATTGTTTAATTTTAACAAGGATCCTAAATTCTGAATACCTTTGAATGGAATATCTACTAATATCCAGATTTTGAGAGCAGTTTCATTTAATCTCTCCTGTGTTCCAGTGGTACATTGTGGTACATAATGCAAGTTTTTCCTGTTAAAGTCCAGCTTATCAGTCAGAAAACCTTTTTCCAAACACATTAGCACAGACCAACACAACTGTAGTGGTCAAAGAAACAACACATTTACTCATTTGTGTGGATCATCCCATTTCTAATGCCAATAAACAAGTTTGCACTTTTCTGTAAAGGGTGTGACACACCCAGTTGTAGAAAACATTCAGTTTTTGTCAGTTTGACACATTCCACAGTTTGATTTCTGACTATATGAATCCTTCAACAAGTTTTTGAATTGTTTCTTTCCTCCACTTTGAGTAAAATAAACCTACAAAGCTGATGCTCCAGACCTCAAACTAACCTAATGTAATGCTGCTTTTGACCCACAAAATACTTTGGAGCTCTGCTTGTTGGTAAGAAGATGTTTGTAATCATATATTAGCCATCTGGCATGATCAATTTGCATTAAGTACCACAATGTGACACTAAAACACAGGAGTGAGTGATGCTAAAAATGGGCTTCTGCATGTGTGTGTAGAGATTCACGTAAACATCACAAGTGATTTATGCTCAATGATTTTGTTAAGAAACACCTGTGAAAAGATTAGTGACAAAGCTCATGTAATGTGACATTAAAGCCAATTTCCTGTTAAAATCCTGGACATTTCTAAGTGACCCCAAAGATTTGAGCTGTAGTGTGTATTGTATGCATGTATGTGATGAAGATTTTGTTTCAAAGATCAGAATTTTTGAACTCTGTCTTTCAACAAAACCTGAGTTGAAGTGTTTGAAGGCTGATAGCAACCTGTCCCTAACAAGTCCACTTTATTGCATGCTCATTTTCTGTGATTAGTGGTGCATAGGTGTTTAAAAAGTGCAGCGTTGTTGATGCTTATTAATCTGTCATGCTTATGAGTGGCTCATGGTTGCTTAAAGCCTATGTCTGTACTTGACCACAGAGGCAGAGCATCATTCAATCCTGCCAGCTGCCTCTCTTGGCAGCATTTTGAGGATGACAGACTCCACTTTCTCTGCAGGAAGACAGCTCATAACTTTTTAACAGTCTCTCCCTGTACTGATGCTCCTGTATCATCTGCTCTAATCAATAATCACAGTGCAATCTACACCACAGCTCAAAAGTTTGACGTCAATTAGAAACATTTAGTTCTCTGAATGAAATTTGGTTTTATGTTGAGTAACACTAAACCAACCATTAATGTCAAGAAACATAATTGTTTAATTTTAACAAGGATCCTAAATTCTGAATACCTTTGAATGGAATATCTACTAATATCCAGATTTTGAGAGCAGTTTCATTTAATCTCTCCTGTGTTCCAGTGGTACATTGTGGTACATAATGCAAGTTTTTCCTGTTAAAGTCCAGCTTATCAGTCAGAAAACCTTTTTCCAAACACATTAGCACAGACCAACACAACTGTAGTGGTCAAAGAAACAACACATTTACACATTTGTGTGGATCATCCCATTTCTAATGCCAATAAACAAGTTTGCACTTTTCTGTAAAGGGTGTGACACACCCAGTTGTAGAAAACATTCAGTTTTTGTCAGTTTGACACATTCCACAGTTTGATTTCTGACTATATGAATCCTTCAACGAGTTTTTGAATTGTTTCTTTCCTCCACTTTGAGTAAAATAAACCTACAAAGCTGATGCTCCAGACCTCAAACTAACCTAATGTAATGCTGCTTTTGACCCACAAAATACTTTGGAGCTCTGCTTGTTGGTAAGAAGATGTTTGTAATCATATATTAGCCATCTGGCATGATCAATTTGCATTAAGTACCACAATGTGACACTAAAACACAGGAGTGAGTGATGCTAAAAATGGGCTTCTGCATGTGTGTGTAGAGATTCGCGTAAACATCACAAGTGATTTATGCTCAATGATTTTGTTAAGAAACACCTGTGAAAAGATTAGTGACAAAGCTCATGTAATGTGACATTAAAGCCAATTTCCTGTTAAAATCCTGGACGTTTCTAAGTGACCCCAAAGATTTGAGCAGTAGTGTGTATTGTATGCATGTATGTGATGAAGATTTTGTTTCAAAGATCAGAATTTTTGAACTCTGTCTTTCAACAAAACCTGAGTTGAAGTGTTTGAAGGCTGATAGCAAACTGTCCCTAACAAGTCCACTTTATTGCATGCTCATTTTCTGTGATTAGTGGTGCATAGGTGTTTAAAAAGTGCAGCGTTGTTGATGCTTATTAATCTGTCATGCTTATTAGTGGCTCATGGTTGCTTAAAGCCTATGTCTGTACTTGACCACAGAGGCAGAGCATCATTCAATCCTGCCAGCTGCCTCTCTTGGCAGCATTTTGAGGATGACAGACTCCACTTTCTCTGCAGGAAGACAGCTCATAACTTTTTAACAGTCTCTCCCTGTACTGATGCTCCTGTATCATCTGCTCTAATCAATAATCACAGTGCAATCTACACCACAGCTCAAAAGTTTGAAGTCAATTAGAAACATTTAGTTCTCTGAATGAAATTTGGTTTTATGTTGAGTAACACTAAACCAACCATTAATGTCAAGAAATATAATTGTTTAATTTTAACAAGGATCCTAAATTCTGAATACCTTTGAATGGAATATCTACTAATATCCAGATTTTGAGAGCAGTTTCATTTAATCTCTCCTGTGTTCCAGTGGTACATTGTGGTACATAATGCAGGTTTTTCCTGTTAAAGTCCAGCTTATCAGTCAGAAAACCTTTTTCCAAACACATTAGCACAGACCAACACAACTGTAGTGGTCAAAGAAACAACACATTTACACATTTGTGTGGATCATCCCATTTCTAATGCCAATAAACAAGTTTGCACTTTTCTGTAAAGGGTGTGACACACCCAGTTGTAGAAAACATTCAGTTTTTGTCAGTTTGACACATTCCACAGTTTGATTTCTGACTATATGAATCCTTCAACAAGTTTTTGAATTGTTTCTTTCCTCCACTTTGAGTAAAATAAACCTACAAAGCTGATGCTCCAGACCTCAAACTAACCTAATGTAATGCTGCTTTTGACCCACAAAATACTTTGGAGCTCTGCTTGTTGGTAAGAAGATGTTTGTAATCATATATTAGCCATCTGGCATGATCAATTTGCATTAAGTACCACAATGTGACACTAAAACACAGGAGTGAGTGATGCTAAAAATGGGCTTCTGCATGTGTGTGTAGAGATTCACGTAAACATCACAAGTGATTTATGCTCAATGATTTTGTTAAGAAACACCTGTGAAAAGATTAGTGACAAAGCTCATGTAATGTGACATTAAAGCCAATTTCCTGTTAAAATCCTGGACATTTCTAAGTGACCCCAAAGATTTGAGCTGTAGTGTGTATTGTATGCATGTATGTGATGAAGATTTTGTTTCAAAGATCAGAATTTTTGAACTCTGTCTTTCAACAAAACCTGAGTTGAAGTGTTTGAAGGCTGATAGCAAACTGTCCCTAACAAGTCCACTTTATTGCATGCTCATTTTCTGTGATTAGTGGTGCATAGGTGTTTAAAAAGTGCGCGTTGTTGATGCTTATTAATCTGTCATGCTTATTAGTGGCTCATGGTTGCTTAAAGCCTATGTCTGTACTTGACCACAGAGGCAGAGCATCATTCAATCCTGCCAGCTGCCTCTCTTGGCAGCATTTTGAGGATGACAGACTCCACTTTCTCTGCAGGAAGACAGCTCATAACTTTTTAACAGTCTCTCCCTGTACTGATGCTCCTGTATCATCTGCTCTAATCAATAATCACAGTGCAATCTACACCACAGCTCAAAAGTTTGACGTCAATTAGAAACATTTAGTTCTCTGAATGAAATTTGGTTTTATGTTGAGTAACACTAAACCAACCATTAATGTCAAGAAATATAATTGTTTAATTTTAACACTGATCCTAAATTCTGAATACCTTTGAATGGAATATCTACTAATATCCAGATTTTGAGAGCAGTTTCATTTAATCTCTCCTGTGTTCCAGTGGTACATTGTGGTACATAATGCAAGTTTTTCCTGTTAAAGTCCAGCTTATCAGTCAGAAAACCTTTTTCCAAACACATTAGCACAGACCAACACAACTGTAGTGGTCAAAGAAACAACACATTTACTCATTTGTGTGGATCATCCCATTTCTAATGCCAATAAACAAGTTTGCACTTTTCTGTAAAGGGTGTGACACACCCAGTTGTAGAAAACATTCAGTTATATCAGTTTGACACATTCCACAGTTTGATTTCTGACTATATGAATCCTTCAACAAGTTTTTGAATTGTTTCTTTCCTCCACTTTGAGTAAAATAAACCTACAAAGCTGATGCTCCAGACCTCAAACTAACCTAATGTAATGCTGCTTTTGACCCACAAAATACTTTGGAGCTCTGCTTGTTGGTAAGAAGATGTTTGTAATCATATATTAGCCATCTGGCATGATCAATTTGCATTAAGTACCACAATGTGACACTAAAACACAGGAGTGAGTGATGCTAAAAATGGGCTTCTGCATGTGTGTGTAGAGATTCGCGTAAACATCACAAGTGATTTATGCTCAATGATTTTGTTAAGAAACACCTGTGAAAAGATTAGTGACAAAGCTCATGTAATGTGACATTAAAGCCAATTTCCTGTTAAAATCCTGGACATTTCTAAGTGACCCCAAAGATTTGAGCTGTAGTGTGTATTGTATGCATGTATGTGATGAAGATTTTGTTTCAAAGATCAGAATTTTTGAACTCTGTCTTTCAACAAAACCTGAGTTGAAGTGTTTGAAGGCTGATAGCAAACTGTCCCTAACAAGTCCACTTTATTGCATGCTCATTTTCTGTGATTAGTGGTGCATAGGTGTTTAAAAAGTGCACGTTGTTGATGCTTATTAATCTGTCATGCTTATGAGTGGCTCATGGTTGCTTAAAGCCTATGTCTGTACTTGACCACAGAGGCAGAGCATCATTCAATCCTGCCAGCTGCCTCTCTTGGCAGCATTTTGAGGATGACAGACTCCACTTTCTCTGCAGGAAGACAGCTCATAACTTTTTAACAGTCTCTCCCTGTACTGATGCTCCTGTATCATCTGCTCTAATCAATAATCACAGTGCAATCTACACCACAGCTCAAAAGTTTGAAGTCAATTAGAAACATTTAGTTCTCTGAATGAAATTTGGTTTTATGTTGAGTAACACTAAACCAACCATTAATGTCAAGAAACATAATTGTTTAATTTTAACACTGATCCTAAATTCTGAATAACTTTGAATGGAATATCTACTAATATCCAGATTTTGAGAGCAGTTTCATTTAATCTCTCCTGTGTTCCAGTGGTACATTGTGGTACATAATGCAAGTTTTTCCTGTTAAAGTCCAGCTTATCAGTCAGAAAACCTTTTTCCAAACACATTAGCACAGACCAACACAACTGTAGTGGTCAAAGAAACAACACATTTACTCATTTGTGTGGATCATCCCATTTCTAATGCCAATAAACAAGTTTGCACTTTTCTGTAAAGGGTGTGACACACCCAGTTGTAGAAAACATTCAGTTATATCAGTTTGACACATTCCACAGTTTGATTTCTGACTATATGAATCCTTCAACAAGTTTTTGAATTGTTTCTTTCCTCCACTTTGAGTAAAATAAACCTACAAAGCTGATGCTCCAGACCTCAAACTAACCTAATGTAATGCTGCTTTTGACCCACAAAATACTTTGGAGCTCTGCTTGTTGGTAAGAAGATGTTTGTAATCATATATTAGCCATCTGGCATGATCAATTTGCATTAAGTACCACAATGTGACACTAAAACACAGGAGTGAGTGATGCTAAAAATGGGCTTCTGCATGTGTGTGTAGAGATTCACGTAAACATCACAAGTGATTTATGCTCAATGATTTTGTTAAGAAACACCTGTGAAAAGATTAGTGACAAAGCTCATGTAATGTGACATTAAAGCCAATTTCCTGTTAAAATCCTGGACATTTCTAAGTGACCCCAAAGATTTGAGCTGTAGTGTGTATTGTATGCATGTATGTGATGAAGATTTTGTTTCAAAGATCAGAATTTTTGAACTCTGTCTTTCAACAAAACCTGAGTTGAAGTGTTTGAAGGCTGATAGCAAACTGTCCCTAACAAGTCCACTTTATTGCATGCTCATTTTCTGTGATTAGTGGTGCATAGGTGTTTAAAAAGTGCACGCTGTTGATGCTTATTAATCTGTCATGCTTATTAGTGGCTCATGGTTGCTTAAAGCCTATGTCTGTACTTGACCACAGAGGCAGAGCATCATTCAATCCTGCCAGCTGCCTCTCTTGGCAGCATTTTGAGGATGACAGACTCCACTTTCTCTGCAGGAAGACAGCTCATAACTTTTTAACAGTCTCTCCCTGTACTGATGCTCCTGTATCATCTGCTCTAATCAATAATCACAGTGCAATCTACACCACAGCTCAAAAGTTTGAAGTCAATTAGAAACATTTAGTTCTCTGAATGAAATTTGGTTTTATGTTGAGTAACACTAAACCAACCATTAATGTCAAGAAATATAATTGTTTAATTTTAACACTGATCCTAAATTCTGAATACCTTTGAATGGAATATCTACTAATATCCAGATTTTGAGAGCAGTTTCATTTAATCTCTCCTGTGTTCCAGTGGTACATTGTGGTACATAATGCAAGTTTTTCCTGTTAAAGTCCAGCTTATCAGTCAGAAAACCTTTTTCCAAACACATTAGCACAGACCAACACAACTGTAGTGGTCAAAGAAACAACACATTTACACACTAGTGTGTATCATTATTTAAACCTAGGAAGTTCAAACTCCAGACCCCGAAGTAAGTAAATCTAATGCGTTTTTTGAGCAGCACAGTAGTTTTCAGCTCTGCTAATGTACTTAATCAAAGATGTTTCTAATGGTAGATTAGCCTCTTGACTTTAGTGTGTCATGTATTTCTGTACTTACAGTTTGTCGTACTTCATACACAGTTACCTCTGCTCCACCTTTCTGCTGGCTTGTCTCTACTCATCCTGCACCTTCATGTCTCCTATCCTCTGAAACACCACTGGCTTGTTTTTGCCTTGAGTTGTAATATAAGAAATTACAAAGATTAAGCAAATCAGGAAACGTTTTCATGACTTAAATGCTCTTAAAGACTTCAATCTTACCGTCCCGTAGCCCTTTGAGGCCTATAATAGAACAAGTCCGCCAGACCACATCGTTACAGTTATACATACTGTAGTACCATCGTGTGGAATATTTCAACTCACTATACATCAATAGTACTTTCAGAACCCTAATTATAACAATATTATGAACAGGGGCACAGCTATATACTTTCTGAGGTGTTTAGGACACATTTTTAGGCGGCCCAGGCCCCTGTCCACCAAACCCAAACCCACACACAACGCACCTTCTCAAGGTTTACCGTGTTCATATGTGCAGATCTCACTTATTCATGGACTTATAAATACAAGACTTCTATTAAATACTTTTACAGGCTTTTGGAATAACTTACCGACTGTCTTTAATCCATTTTGAAAAGCCTTTTTTCTTCCAAACAACATTTTAATCCGTCTCCGTCGTCCGTTTTCCGTTTTCTGTTTTGTTTTTTTGTTGTCAGGTGATAGCACGATTCTAAGGAAAATTGTCGTTATGTAGCGTTCTCGAACGCGCCTTTGGTGTGTGTGTGTGTGTGTGTGTGTGTGTGTGTGTGTGTGTGTGTGTGTGTGTGTGTGTGTGTGTGTGTGTGTGTGGAAAAGGGGTGGGGGGCAGGAGGAGGGGATGTGCTGGAGCAGAGGGGCGCCTAATTAGCGCCGTGATTGTGTTATTGATCATATCATTTACACAGCTGTTAAATGCAGAGAATGCGACTGGAGAATTAATTTCCCCGTATCGCTTTGCCCCCCTGTGCGTCGCCCCTATGCATTGCATATAGTGCATACCCACTTTTTGCGCCACTGTGTATGAAGGTAACCCTTAGTAAAAAAGTAGCTAAAGAGTGCACTACCCTACAAAGAAATTGAAAACCATTTTCTGTATCTACATATTATGCTGGATACAAAAAACCATAGCTGTACACGCTAATGCACGTTTTGTTGTTAGTGCTTTCTACGTGACTTTTGCGAACCCGTTAGAGGAAGGACTCTGTGACACGTTTAATATTTGTACACTTGTAACAATACTAATTTAATGAGTAGGCCACTTGCTGACTGACTGCGTGTGTCAGCCTGAATTCAGGTAGTTTGGGCACGCATGCGCATCGGCAGTGCTCCAGGTGACCTGGCCGTCCGTCAGTTTTGGTTATTCGTGGGAGAAGCTACGAAAGAGAAAAGTGTCAGAAAGGAGCTGTCCCTGTGAGGCAGAGAGGAGGGAAAGGAGACGATTAGAGGAAGAAAAAAGACAAGGGTATGTTTCATGAGTAATTACAAGTTTAGTTTGTAACAGCTACAAACGTACTTAGCTATCGCTAGCCGCCTAATTATGGTATTTATCATGATGCTGTGTCCAAAACAACCTGTCGGCCTGTGTCAGCGTCCTCAGTGTGTTACTAGTTAATATACGTTTAGCTTGGATCTTATCATCATGGTCCTGGGTTTATGACCCAGAGGTCATAATTTTAGGACATTCATTTTTCAATTTATATTGTTAATGTTACTGTTTGATTCCTAGTTTATTGTGTTTTTGCAGTTTTGAATTTTTGTCTTATTCTGCTAATTCCTGGTCGGTTTCATTGTTTCTATCCTCAGGCTTCTTAGTTTTCTGAGATCTGTTCTTGGCTGTTGTTCACTTTCTATTTAATCCGGTTTCAGTTCTCAGCCTTCCTGTGTTCCCGGTTCTGTTTTTGGTGTTTCATTGTTTCTGGTTTGTTCTCCTGTTAAGTGGATTCAGTCCTGGTCTCTGTTCGTTGTTCTGTAATTTAAGTCCTCCTCTTGTCTAGTTATGATCTTGTGCTCTAGTGTAGGTGTTGTACTCCCTCAGTGTGTCTGCTTCCCTGTGTCGTCGAAGTCAGTATTTGTTTCCATGTCTACTTCCTGTTTTACTTTGTATCATATTCAGTTTTACTCCCCTTGTCTTGTTCCACTGGTGTGTCCTCTCTCCCTGATCACCTCGTGTGTGTATCATCTGTGTCCTCCTGTTCTTGGTCACATTGTGTCACTTAGGTGTGTTTCCTGGTTCAGAGTTTCCCTGAGTATTCCTAGTTGTTGACCTATTAGCTCCAGGTGAGCGTTCTGGTTTCCTTGTATCTGATGTGCATCCAGAAACCAAGTTGTGTATTTCTGGGTTCATGCTTTGCCTCCTGAGTCCTGTGTTTGGGTCCTTATCCTGCCTGCCACACTGTAGAATCATGACTCTTATATGTCAGAGTTGTTCAATAGTTACAAGGTTCAGTGGATGGGACAAGCTAGCTGGGCATACCTTGGTTTTATTCAGACAGAACTGCATTTGTGAGCTGTGGTGGTTTATCCTGGTTCAGTCACTGGTCCTGTGGTGACAGCATTTTGTTTTCTTCACACTGTGGTCGGGTTGCATGGATAGACTAGTGGACCTCACTTTTATGTTCCGTTTGTGCTCTTGGGGTGCCACCATGCCATTTTGTAGTATAGCAGTGTAATAACATTTACAGCACTGGGCCCAATTGTTGACCACTTGTGTTTGATATTATTCTATTGATGCTCAGCAATTCTGTATGCTGCATAATTATTATTTATATATTACAAATGGTTTATTTACTAGTCTATAATTAGGTGCATTTGCACAGTTATGCAAAAATCTCCATCTATTGGATGAAAAGAGTCCAACATGTCCAGAAGCAGGTCAAACACCCTAAATCACATATTTCCTAAAAAAATGAAAATGAAATTTTGCTTAGGGCCCCTTCACGGCTTGGGCCGGCTCTAAACACAGTTATGTACTGTATCATATATTATGACTTTGTAAGTCTTTCACATGAGATTAACAAAATGCACTCTGGAAAAATGCACATTTGTATCAACATCCAACCTTCAGTCAAAATACTAGTACTTTAGTACCACGAAAGAAACTAAATTATGTACCAAGTTTTTTTTTTAAATGTGGTCCAAGAAGAAAATGCATTTGAATAATCTGATTTCAGCAAAAGACTGATATGAAACCTGTTATTTTAAATGCAAGTGCAGAAAAAAGGAATTTACTTGTTAAAATCCTGCTGGGAAAGTAATTTTAGTCTGAGCCCAGCACAATACAGGAAGGCTAAACAGAAAATGTAAGTTAAAAATAGTTTCCCCTAAATAGTGTCCCCTAAAATTTAGTGAGCCCCTTTAATAGATATTTAGACCTTCATACATTGGTGGAATGGGCTGATTACAGTGACGCTTTCATCTCCACATTTCTCATCCTAAACATTTTCCCCAGTATATATAAGCAGAACCAAAACACAACTGGCAATTATGAAAACATATTTACATCCACATGGCTTTAGTGTTTTAGTGTTTATGTGCAGAAATTCAAACAACTTTTATATTCTATTTTTTCTTCAATTAGCAGACAGCTTAAATATCTTGAATGACAATCCCTCAGTTTGCAAACTATCAAAGCTTACATGGGCTTCTTCTTCAAGTGTCACTGCAGGATCTGTGGTTAGCTTATCACAGGAGAGCGCAGCTTCTCTGAAGTCATGTTCCTCTCTGTTGCTGCACCCCATCTTTGTCCAGGCCTGAGTGAAAAGCCCAGTACGAGAAAACAAAAAGATTACTTTGAACTGTGAATTGTGCATAGCTACTCTATTGGAATCCAAGAATAAAAATTGTGTAGTTGGAAATGAGCAGAACAGATTTTTTTTAATTAAAAATATTATAGGTACAATTACAATACAATCACATTAATCAGTAATTACAATTTAAGAAGAAGAAGAAAGAGCTTTATTTGTCACATACACATACATGCAGTGAACTTCAGTCTCTGCATTTAACCCATCACACATTGAGTAAGTAGCACATACAGTACAGCGTGGAGCAGGGGGCAGCCAGAAAGCGGCCGGGGAGCAACCTCATCAGTGATGAACCCTCTTCTTCTCCTCTAGGCCACCACTGCCCAATTTAAATTCTGAGTTAGGATAAATAAAAATCTTTATATACTATTTTTCTGGAACAAAGGTCCATGTTTACACAAAAAGATGAATTTTACATCACTTCAGTTGGTCTCTTAAAAGCATCCTTTCATTAAATCAGTGCAGAGTAGAGAGATTTAATATCAGACAGCAGGTCAAACAGTATGCTAATGAGAAAGAAAATGTATTAAATATAAAAAAGGAGAGAATTGATAAGCAAAAACAATGACAAGGCTTAGAAACACAGAAGTTCCAGACTGCTCTAGTTTCATGCAGTTTGAACCTGGAGCTACACTATATGTTCAGCTTGTGTGCATCTTATTGATTAAAGCCCTGCAGGTGGGACAGGTAAACAGGAACTATAATACAGACTGAGGCTCATTCAAAAACAGTTAAACTTCATGAACAGACCAAATAACACTGACAGGCAACAGAACTAAATAATGAAGTCAAATAAACTGAATAAATAAGCGTTACAATTTGTTACTGTTCTGGATAGAAACAATAACAAATTGTACACAGAGCGCTGGTGGCGACAGTGGACTCTTGTGGTCCAGGTTGTTCAGGGAAACCCCCGCAAACTTGCTGCAAAGTTTAACAAATTCCTGGAGATGATTTCTATACCTTAAATTTAAAAGCCCACACCAACACAAAAATGAAAAAGTTAAAACAGATTCAAAGATAAAACACTCTCATAAAAGTATGGTCAACGTTAAAATTTTGGAGCTTACGATAAAAATATCGAGGGCTCGGAGCCATAGGGGTGTAAGTGACATTTTGCCAACTTTGAAGGAGAGCCAAAACAAAAAAAATGACCATAGCTTGCTCTTTCTTTGTATACTAATTGTTTAGGCACTCGTTATCTCATTTTCTGTTTAAAAATTTCAGGTAATTGTTTTGTATATACGTGTCACTCCAGGAAACTCAGGTTCAGAGAGGCTTGAGTTAATGTGCATGCTGAAGGACATATCCATCCATCCATCCATCCATCCATCCATCCATCCATCCATCCATCCATCCATTTTCTTCTGCTTATTCAGGGCCGGGTCGAGGGGACAGCAGCCCAAGCAAAGAAGCCCAGACTTCCGTCTCCCCAGCCAACTCCACCAGCTCATCCGGAGGGACATCAAGGTGTTCCCAGGCCAGCCGAGAGATATAATCTCATCAGCGTGTCCTGGGTCTACCCTTGGGACATGCCCGGAGCACCTCACCCAAGAGGCGCCCAGGAGGCATCCTAATCAGATGCCCGAGCCACCTCAACTGGCTCCTCTCGATGTGGAGGAGCAGCGGCTCTACTCTGAGCCCCTCCTGAATGGCTGCACTCCTCACCCTATCTCTAAGGGAGAGGCCAGCCGCCCTGCATCACTGCTGACGCAGTCCCGCTCTGTCTGTCAATCTCCCTGGTGAACAAGACCACAAGATACTTGAACTCCTCCACCTGGGGCAGGAACTCAGCCCTGAGGGCACTCCACCATTTTCCGGCCTCAGTCTTAGAGGTGCTGATTCTCATACCAGCTGCTTCACACTAAGCTGCAAACTGTTCCACTTCAAATAAATAACTCCTCTGCAAATAATCAGTTAACTGCAGTTAAGCCTGTGGTATGTAGACGTTTACAGTTTTTCTCAATTGCCAAGACACATTTCTTGAAACCATCCCTCCATGTCTCTGATCTGTAAACACAAAACTCAATTTTCAAACTACTTTCACGAAACCTCTGACTCTTCCTGCAAAACCAAATTATTGCCTCAAAACAGTTCAAACGGTGCTCAGAAGCAAACAGTATTGTCAGATCAGACCCCGAGTCAATCAAAATGAAAAACACTACTGAACAGTCATTATGCACACCACAGAAAAAAAGAAAACACAACGATCAGATCATAAAGTGTCAAGAAATAATCTTTACTGTTCACAAAAATGCTTTTTCAAAACAAAACTCCTGTTTAGCAATTATAGTACATATATGTGTGTGTGTACACACACACTGTATTTGTGAGTTTGTGTATCAGTTTGTGTATCTGCTTCTGTTTTTTTCTCTTTCAGGAGCTGTTTGTTTATTGAGTGTGTTTTTTGTCAGCAGCAGCTGATGATCCAGTGTTTTATTTGTCCTCTATCCTCTACTTTGACCTTTTTTCCCTACTCTCTCACCCCATTTTCCCTCTTTCTCTTGCTTTTTGTCCCTTTTCTTTTTCCATCCTTAAAATATAAATAAAATTGAATATGGCCTGATAGCGTTCACTTCTTGAGTTCTTTTTTTTAAGTCAGTAAGGTCCAGTTTCACTTTCTAAAGTTTTGGTCAGTTGTCTTCTCTCAGCCTCGTATTTCTGACGGTGCAATAAAACGTGTTCTTGTTATGTGGCGTGAGCCGTACTCAGGAAAAGGGCTCAAAAGCAGACACGGAAGAGACAGACACTTAAAAGTTAAAGGAGCTTTATTTACAAACAGCATAATCACCCGATAAGCACGGATAAATAATTAACCATTGAAGGGAGCACGGGAATAGAAGGGACGGGATCTGTGGGCAGGTTCGGCTTGCTGGGCTGAATCTACAGAGAGGGGACAGGAGAGTTAGGAACTGTGGTCCAATGAAGGAAATTCTGGTGGTGACAGAAAAAGGAAAAAAGCTTACTTGGTGAGGCGTGGGAAGTCGGTTGGGGAGGAAGGTAAAATGCAGAGCGCTGGTGAGGGTCCGACGTCGCTCGGTTTTTTAGGAGGGCAGGCAGATGGATGCATGACAGTGGAGGAGTGATTCATTCATTTAGTTCACTGAAAAAGGAAAAAACAAAATAAAGACTAAATCCAAACAAGAAGGAAAACCGCTGGCTTTCATTTTCGGCCTTATTATGCCCTTTATCTCTATCCTGATGAAACTAATAACCAGATCAGCTGAAAGACTTTTTGTGGCTTCCATTGCAGTCCTATCTGCCATTTCATTTCTTCTAACTCATAATGAGCTGGTATCAATAACAAAGGTGACCATAAGCTCCATCATACTGACTCTGTAATGTGCTGAATGGTTGAGCTGCAAACTGGCCAATGATGAACTGTAATCTGAACATATTAATGCTCTTAATGGTCTTGTGTCTCCAATCCATTGAACACTTAAACAGATGAACAGAGAGCATTTCTCCTGGGCATACTGATAACCTATCACTGATCCTTTGCTGTACTTTGACATGAAACTCTGGACTGTATTCTTAGATACATCTGTATAGATTTGAACATAATCATAATACTAATCAATGTATGCCTGTACTGTATGTGAATATAAAATAAAGGCCCGATCCTTGTTCTTCTTTTCCAGTAAAGTGAGATCAGCTGCAGCATCAGGATGGATCCATGGTGGTATTGTAGGGAATGGCACTGTCTGACTGATGTTGATCTGTTCCAGATTAAGTTCAGTTGTTTTCTGACACACTGTCCACCCAAAGCTCTTTATTTCTGTTCTCTCGTTTTCCCAGGAAGGTTTAAGATCATCTTGTGTTGGATGATCTTGTCAGTATCCCAGCAGATTTGCCCAGTATTTCTGTGTTAGCTGCTCTCCTGATTTTTAGTGGCATTTCTCTCATTTCTACATGTAATGCATCTGTATAAAGTGAGAACCCCATCCTACCCTCTACATTCTTAAACGCATCATTTATCAACACTGAAAATCACAACGGGCTCACTATGCTTCCTTGTGGTGTTCCATTTTCTACTGACAAAATTCCTGAATAAATCCTCCCTATTCTTACTTGCATTCATCTTCCTACTCAAATAATCCACCTGAACATTTGACCACTGATACCCATTTCTATATTTGTAATTACTAGACCTTCTCTCCACATCATATAAAATGCTTTTTCTATATCAAAAAAGAGCACGCTCTCTTTGTTTACTTGCGCCTTTCTAATTTCATGTTCTAAACATAAGGATATATCCATCGTACTTCTCCCTCTTCTTAAACCACTCTGATACTTAGACATATATGCTTTATTTGCCATATAGTGCGATACACTTCATCTATCATTCTCTCCATTATTTTGCAGATGCTAAAGCTTTTGGTCTGTACTTTCCTAGTTTTGTATCATCCTTCCCTGGCTTACCTATTGGAATAATCACTGCTTCCTTCCAGCTTTGCAACAGTTTCCCACCCTCCCAAATTCTGTTCTATAATTATAATAAAATGTCTTTAGATGATTCACTAAGATGACTTACCATTGTATAATAACCCCAATCCTTTACTGATGCTGAGAGTTTGGATTTCCTAAATCTTTGTTAACAGTATATTCAATAAGTCATTTGTCTCTTCTGCTTGCTGCAATATTCCCCTATTTTCTAAGATTGTAATTTCTCTTCCTTGTTTCCCTTCTTCACTAATATTATCTGAACTATGAATTTTAACAAAGCTGCCTTCTCTTCAGTTTTCACTGCTGTTGCTTTCCAATCATTTAGTACTGATACCAATGCCATCTTTTAATGTTATTTATCCTACTAATCATCGACTGCATCTTAAGAAATTCTGTGTCTCTCCCCACTGAGTTACAGAAACCCCTCTAGAAGTCCTTTTCACTTGTAATGCTTTTTCTTACATTAGCTTATGACCTTTTATAGCCAATAAGATTCTGAGAATTTCTTTTTAACATTTTTACCTTTTTTTGCAGAGCCACTGTAATCACATTCTTCTACACTCTGTCTGTCTTTACAGAATAGTGATCACTACTGGTATCTTCCATCTATTGTCTAGGCTGCCAGTCATGTGACATTTTCTAGCCAATGGGGAAAATGCTCTAAATAAGGCCAAATTATGCAATAGTGGACTAGCTTCTCACCTTTGGGCTGTTGTTGTGGGGGTGGCAGCTGGCTTTCCACACATCAGTATGCTGAGATTAAAAAAATAGTGTCTGTTATGAATTCTTCTCATGTTGATAAGAACATTAAATACCTCAAATGTTTGATTTGAAGAAAGAATGGAGCATCTCCTTTGCAGGATGCGGGTTTATGGGGATTTACTATATTGGTGCCACCAGCTGTATCCTTGAACGGTTCCCTCGCTTCATACAAGATGCCTCTAAAATCTATGGAGCCTCTGCAGGGGCTTTGACGGCTGCTGTTCTTACTTTGGGAATACCTCTAGGTGAGTTGCTGGCTTCTTCTCTAGCGGACTAGCCTCCATTTAAAGATGTGTCATTATCTTTTATGTTGACAGAACAATAGTGGAGAAAAGGGATTTTTTAAATACACATTCCAGTTTTTGCTGCTCACCAACTGTGGATTTACTAAAGGACTGTAAAACATATGGCTCTGGGGCCATTATGAGCTTGGCACCCCTGATTTAGTATTTGAATTCCCACCAAGTATTTCCTCTCTCCATTCTTTGATTGTCTCCACTTCACTAGAGGGCACTGCTTCTGTCTATGGTCGCCTCTGGAGTTGCTGCATCTTATTTGATTTAAGAAAACATGCACACATGAAACACAAAGCAGATTAGTGAACTTACTCAGTATCACTGCTGGGTGACACGGGAAAGGAAAACAGCTTCAATACACTCTGGCAGTGACTGTCCAAGTCTCTGTAACAGATACAGATAATTCTTTTATATTTGTTGAAATCTGGTAACTGTGAAGAACACAGCCTATCATTTTAATATGACCCCTCAGACCCTATGAATGGGACATAGTTGAGCCAATAGGGAAGGGTCTTTTCCAAGCCTGGAAGAGACCACTCCCAACAAAGCTGGAAATGTTTCAACATAGGACAAAGGTCATTCAGAGGTCACTTTGCATTTATTTACAGAGACCCTTCTATCTTAAGGCCCAAGTGATCCTAAGAATGAAGGGTTCACGTTTTTCCTTAAGTCACTCATCTGTAAGTCTTTTGTTTAGGGAATCACTCTTGTGCTATATGATCATAATCTGAAATCTGAAATCTGAATGTCTATCTGCAATATATTTCTGGAATTTAATATATCCTTGGTATCATTTTATTTGAAATGTGCTGGCTGTTTATGAGAATATTTATTTATTTTGATCAGCAATGACCAAACAAACAGAAAACCAGCAGAATAAAAATAAGCCAGACAAAAGTCCACTCCAAAGCCAAGCCTAAACACAGCAAACAAACAAAATAAAAATACAGCAAAAACAAAAATCTTTAAGGTTTACAACAATCAACCATTCCAGTGTATCTAGTATTTCGTTACTGTGTTCCTTTGTACAGA
Organism: Archocentrus centrarchus; assembly: GCF_007364275.1. Taxonomy (NCBI): domain Eukaryota; kingdom Metazoa; phylum Chordata; class Actinopteri; order Cichliformes; family Cichlidae; genus Archocentrus; species Archocentrus centrarchus. The sequence continues at coordinate 29,517 of NW_022060167.1, forward strand.
GAAATGCTGCGCTGACTTGATGTCAATAGCCAAAGAAGCCAGGAAGCACAGACTGGGACCCCTGCACCCATCTTTCAATCTGCTTCAGAGAGTGCAGGACACTCTGCTGACCCATCTGCCAGAAGATGCCCATGTTCGAGCCTCAGGGAAGCTCGGCGTGTCCCTGACCAGAGTGTCTGATGTGAAGAATGTACTAGTATCAGAGTTTGATAGCAGAGAAGAGCTCATTCAGGTATATTTTACAGTTTGGCACCCTTTCACGCAGCGTATACTTTTCTAGTGTCAAGATACAGTTTAGTGCCATAATTCCTGTTATAAGTAGACAATAAAAGGAGCCAATAAGAGCACTGATAATACAGTTATCAGTGTTTGTCATCATTGCTAAGATTGCTTTAAGGCTGACTAGAAAAAAAATTGAGGAGGAAGATATAGAAGAAACTAACTGGAGGAGTAATCTGTGTTTCTGCAGCCAAAGTGAAGCAATATCTGCCCCTTTTCTAGGCTCTCATATGCAGCTGCTTTGTCCCTTTTTACTGTGGCATTATTCCACCCACATACCGCAGAGTGGTAAGTATAACAGAAAGCCTGAAATAATAACACAGCAACAGTGAAACTGTTAAGCTGCCACATTTATGGTGAGCTTTACTCGGTGGGTTCATATTACACACAGCACATCATACTTTACGGCTTGTTACATATTGATACAGTAAACCTGTATGACATGAAATGGAATTCAGTCCCCGTGTTTCCTAAAGAATAAAAAATAAAAACCAGGGAAGGGGAGGCATGTAGACTATGTTGCCAGAAGTATTCACTCAGCCATCCAAATCATTGAATTCAGCTGTTCCAGTCACTTCTATGGACACAGGTGTATCAAACCTAGCACCTAGGCATGCAGACTGCTTCTACAAACATTTGTGAAAGAATGGGTCGCTCTCAGGAGCTCAGTGAAGTCCAGAGTGGTATCGTGACAGGATGGCACCTGTGCAACAAGTACAGTTGTGAAGTTTCCTCATTACTAAATATTCCACAGTTAGTTAGTGGTATTATAACAAAGTGGAAGCGATTGGCATGAAATGGTAGACCACGTATAATCACAGAGCGGGGTCAGCAGATCCTGAGGTGCACAAAGCACAGAGGTCGCCAACTTTCTGCAGAGTTAATGTCTACAGACCTCCAAACTTCATGTAGTCTTCAGATTAGCTCAAGAACAGTGCGTAGAGAACTTCATGGAATGGGTCTCCATGGCTGAGCAGCTGCATCCAAGCTGCTCAGCACCTTAGATCCAGTGAAAGGACCTCTTAATGCTTCAGCAAACCAAGACATTTTGGACAATTTCATGCTCCCAGCTTGTGGGAACGGTTTGGGAATGGCTCCATCCTTCCTGCACAAAGGAAGTCCATAAAGACGCGGATGAGTGAGTTTGGTGTGGAAGACCTTGACTGGCCTGCACAGAGTCCTGACCTCAACTGAGTAGAACACCTTTGTGGTGAATTAGAACGGAGACTGCGAGCGAGACCTTCTCATCCAACATCAGTGTCTGACCTCTGACTACAGACGACTGAATACTTTTTAGTGTATGTGCATGCAGAAACTGAAGACTGGTATAATATATTGTATTAATTTTGAAAAATCTAAGCATAACTTTAAAGCCCACTCAGTGACCACAAAAACAGAACCATGTGTAGTATTTTACAGTGTAATCTAATGTGATGCACAAGCCCTTGCAGCAAGTAAATATGTAACAAAATAAAACAGTTTTAGAGTTCAGTCAACAGCACTTCAGCAGAGTTGTACTTAAATGTGTAAAATCATTCTGGTTTCTATCTGTACAGCTGGAGTTCTCAAAACTCAGTTTGGGTTTTCTGCTGATTTGTGAAACCGGTTATGATTTTTTTTACATGATCAAACACTATCTGGATGACCTCATATATGCAAAAATGATTGAACCTTCATGAGAAACAAAGTAAATGCTTTTTGGCAGTGTAAAATAATCTAAATATAATCTAAATATCTGATTATGACGTACAATGATGGATGAAAGTTTTATGCAGTGACGAGCAGCTTACCATTCCATCCAGCACTATGTGGACGGTGCTGTCACTGACAACCTGCCTGGCTATCACCTGAAACAAACAATCACATTCTCACCATATGCTGGCGAGAGTGACATCTGCCCCCAAGCAAGTACTCTAAACTTCCATAAGGTGCACTTCAACAATATCAGCATCCAGCTGAACTCAGAGAACCTGTACAGAGTGACCAGCACCTTCTTCCCACCCGAGCCTGAGGTGAGTTACAGATGATCACATTAATGAGAAACTGCATACCAATAAAATACACAAACAGGAGGGTTTGTATCATGCAGCTTATTTATTTATGTGTTTTATATGGGGCGTGTCTGACATCATGCTGAGGTTAGATCTTTTTGAGATTTAAAAATTTGATGCTAATGTCTTGGAAAAACCTTGTTTTTTTTAAATTATACCTGATCAAAAAATGGATCTTGAGCTATAGAAAATGTTTTTTAGTGTGCAAAACTTTCCAAAATAATTAAAAACAAGTTTGAAAAGTTTAAGCATTGGCTGAGCCAGAGTTTGACTGAAAAGTGATATGACTCTGAGGTGTGGTGGAAAAAAAACAAACAAAAATGTACAACTTTAAATATACAGCAAGCAAACATATTTTTAGTGATACCAAAGGACAGTGAATACCTGTGAATGTCAATTTTATATAGATTGCTGTTATTTTAATTGGGTAATTTGAATTTTGCAGGCAATGGCTGAAATCTGTCACAATGGCTACAAGGATGCTCTTCGCTTTCTGCAAGAAAACAGTAAGGGCATTGATAGTGACTGCTGAATATTCATGTAAACAGAAAGTTGAGAAGAAGTATATTTAACTCAACTAGCAAAAGATACAAAATAGATTGTAAACCATTCCATAGAAGCTGGAGAAAAGAAATCGTGACTATCAAATTTTTAAATCCTTATTATTTATATTGGACTTCTTTGTTTATTACAGATCTAATCAGCAGTGAATGCCCCATGAGAAGTCTGGCGACTGATACATCTAAACATATTTGTTGTGAAGTGGTGAAGGAGTCCAGTGTTAAGGCACAGCAGCGCGGACTGAACACGCTTGAGGAAGGTCACTGGTGGCTGGATCCACACCTTATAGAGAACCTCTCAGTTAACATTCAAAAGGGTAGGGAGGGACAGTCACTGAAGGCCAGGTAGCTTGTGATCAGATCAGCAGGGAAATCATCTGGGGTGGGGGGGAAATACTGCAGCCATACTGCGATGTAGAAAGAAGAAGAGATAGTGTATAGTGTGAATTACTTTTTTATTTTTATTCTTCTTATTTATATGTGTGTGTATATATGGTTGCAGGTACAAAATACATTTCACTGTGCATTGTACTGTGTATAACTATGCATGTGACGAATAAACACTATCTTAATCTTAATCTTAATCTTAATAATATACCATTGAGCCAGTGCTAGAATTAAAATAAACTTAAAATAAATATATTTTTCACTTTATTTGTGTCAGTGCTGTGTGAGGCCTGCAGAGAGACACGTACTGCTGGTGGTCTGTTCTCCTATATGACTGAGTACCTGCCAAGGAAAGTGACTTCTTACCTGCCGGTCCCCTATTCTCTGCCTGTTGACTCGGTCAGCTCTCTAGCCCAGAGGTACTTACCTGTATTCTTTGTGTCTGACCTGCCACATGCCAATGATTTATGCTTAGTTTGAGCCCTTTTTCTCTGTGATCTGTTCTTGTGTTGATGACATCAAAAATGATCAATGTATTTTCCAGTTTTGAGCAATTAAACTGGGAGTTACATTATTTTATTTTTACCATAAGTAAAAATTTAAATTCTGGACTTCCTAATATATAGAGAATCCACTTAAGTCCAAACTTTAATGTGCAGTTGTATATAGATTATTTCTCCCTTGGTGATAATGCAGATTTTTACATCAAAGTGCATCAAGTCCTTTTACCTTTCACCGACATTATGCATTAATTTCAGTCTCTCTCTCTTTCATTGCTCCTTTCAGATTAGTCTACTGGATTCCAGATCTACAGAGGGACAGGAGCAGTGTCATGTCCTGGGCCGGTGGCCCAGTGTTATGTTTTCTTGGTGTTTGTTATTTTCTCGGTTCTATGTTGTCATCTTGTTCCACATGTTTTCCTGGTGTCTAGTCTGCGTCTGCGTCTTTGTCTCCCCCTTTCTGGCTTCCTGTTTTACTTTGATGGTCGTCTGTTCCTTGTCTTCAGTTTTGCTTTCCCCCCGTTAGGGTAATCATAATCACCTGTGTGCCCACCTGTTTCCTCTTCCCTCATCAGCCCCTCTGTGTATTTAAGTCTTGTGTTTCCCATGCTCCTTGTCGCGTCGTTGACGTTGTGTGCCCGTGTGTTCCTGTGTTCCCTGTGCCTGCCCTCCGTCTCCCTTCCGAGGTTTTTTTTTGGTATTTGTGTTCCCCCCTTACCTGAATAAACGCCCTTTTAAGTTACCTCTGGAGTCCTGCGTTTTTGCCCTTCCTCGCCCGTTTCCTCCCCGGCCATGACAAGCAGGCTCTATGGCATGGTTGGAGACATATACAAACAAGCACTAAAGGATGACAAGGAAGACAGTGACAGGTAGGCAGGAAAATGAAGATAGACTGTACATTCTTCCACTCTTGATAAATGAGCAGGCTGTACTGTGATTTCACTGGTTCAGACATATCATCTTATCTCAGAGTTTTAGACAGATCCTGTTCTGAACCAAAGACTTGGATTAACTGATTAGAAAACCTAGATTATAGTTGAAAAATCTATGATTGGATTTATTTTTTGGTACAATGGGCACAAGATGTTCTCTGACAGTGCATTCAGGTGATTTTTTTCACTACTGATGTTACTTTCCTTCAAGCCAAACTGTATTTTTCTAGTAAACCACCTCTGCACAGATCTACAAGCCTGCCATTAGCCCTGAACCTGTGCAGTGACAGAAAAGGAGACAAAAATTCTTCCTCAGAAGCCACTTTCACCTCCAGCCATACCTTCATCTCTAACACGCACAGTACATCGGACCACGTGCTCCTGACTCCACCCACCAGCAACGCAGGCTCTGGGTTTGATGAAGCCACCCTGAGGTCACGTCAAAGTGCAGATACCTACCTTTTGGTAAAACCTACCAATGAAGGGTGTTCCTGGAAGAGCTGGGGCACACGCTGGTGACCCCAGCAATTTCAAGATGGCCTTGTCCCCAACAGTTGCTGCTACTGTTACACCACTCAGACAGCGACGACGTTAGGTGTAGAGAACATTTAGTTTATTACTTCACACTGCAAGAAGCAAGCTGGACATGACAAGTTCGGGGGCATACACTTCTTCTGCCCACCCACACTCTGGACCCCAAAAACATCATCAACAGCTCATTCTGTCTCCTGCTGGCAAGCATAAACATGGCATAAATGGCTAAACTACTAAATGGATCAAACCTTGTTTAAGAACACCGGACAGGTATTTGAATATACAAGAAAATACACTCTACAGGTGCCACACTACCATTGTTGCTGGGATACAGCAGTCTGAATAAGAGCATGACCCACAGCCCAGTAACAATGAGGAGAAAGTGCAAATTGTGTATCTACAGGAGAAGAATGGCAACCACCTGCTCCAGCTGTTGAAAGTGTGTCTGCAAGGACCACTCTGGTTTGCACATCTGGCCGCTGTTGACCATACACACACACACACATGCTGAAATACATTTTTATAGCATTTTGTAAAACAAACAAACAAAAAGCAATAAATGGATATTTTTGGCCACTAACACACCAGGTGGGAGTTTGTCTTTTTTGCTACTGCTCAAAAGAAGTAATGATGCAAAAAAAAAGAAAGAAAAAAAAATCATTTTTACTGTTACTGCTGCTGACCTGCAATGATGATTAAAAAATATTAGCTTTCATCAATTATGTGGTTAAAAAAATGACAACTTTGTCTCTTGTTTATACCTGAAAGGTTATAGGAAATATGTAATCTAACTGGCATTCAATTTTGAATTTGAATTTTGAATTTGAATGAACGTTTGGTTTTCATGACAAGAACTGATACAAATTTTAAAAATCTGCTGGTAAAAGTGTAAAAATCTCTTAATATAAATTCATTTTATAGCATTTTGGGAACGCAAAGAGAAGGTGGACATTTTTGCCCCAAACACGCTGAGGGGGGTTTGATCTATTTTACTTTCCCTGCACAATAATAACAATGCTTAATAATCAATGTTGCATATCTCAGACTGAGCTATTAATAATACAAGAAAATCCAGTAGCACTATATAGAAAGTGGTTGTTTTTGAGGTTGTTTTCTGACAACCTGCCATTTGAAAGGTTAAAAAAAATAAACATGAATGGATATTTTACACTTATGGCAAGAATTAATGTTAGTTAAAAAGTTTATGCAGTAAAAATAGTACAAGCAGTGAACAGGCTGATAGTGATTTACAACAAAATCAGAAGGATAAAAAAAAAAAATCACAGTCAGGTTAAAATGGTGAGTGCAAATTTAGCTCCTTCCATATGAGTCGTTGAATCGCTCAGTCAGGTAGTCGCCTGCTGTAATTGGGGGATATTTGTTTGAGTTGTCACAGCAGGTGATCAGAGCTTCGTCATCCGGATGGACGAAGAAAGCCAGAGACTGCCGTGTGCCGGAGTCACCGACAGAGGGCAGCAAAACCCTGTGAAGCTAAGAAAAAAGGAGCAAGACTGTAAACTGTAATCCATGGCACTGCAAATACTGCGCTGCATCCTGCAACAGCTGGGAGGAGATAAGTATACAAAAACTTCTTTGGGCAGTATCTAAACTCCTTGTTTGATGTCTGCAAGTTTAAGATGTTGGCCTCAGAAAGGAAACACAAACATATTTACAGTAGGTGAAACCTTTCTTATTACAGCCAACAAATTATTCTACCTGAGTAATTTAGTTACATTTACAATTAAATTTACAGTATGTTTTTATAACCTTGTCATAAAAATATGGGGCAAAAATATCCCCTTCACTCACTACAGAGATAAACTGGTCACTTGTCCAGCGCTGCATCAGGTCAGCGATATTTATGAGGATGGCTCCAGGGATACAGGGAACAGAGATGAATTCCCCTGAGCGTGCACGCACCTGAAGGTTGACAAGTGTCAGGAGGATAATATGCCTGAAGATTATTTCATGCTTTGATTTTAACATATAATGTGTTACACAACTCAACAAAACAAATAACTGACAATTCAAGAGATGTGATGTTTACCTGCAGACCTTCTGAGCCCTGGAACAACAGAGTAATGCTGCCATAGTCTGAATGCTCTCCACATCGCAGCTGGCCCTCCTTTGCTTTCTCACAATTCACTGGTGGGTAGTAGAGAGATCGCAGTGTAGTGCTGTTTTTGTCAGCTACAGGAGACACAGCAGAATAGTCAGAATTCATACTTGTAACAATTCTCCAGAACCACAGTTTAGTTCATACCTTGATTTGTCTGTAAATTAGATAAATACCAAAACTGTGGAAAAAATTATTAACCGTGGAACACCAAGGGTATCATATTTGATACATGAGCTTTTGAGACATGAAAAAGCTGATGTATACAATCAGACACACGCGGCGTTACTGTGAGCAATAATTTGCACAAAAATGTCAGGTGCAGCAAAAATTATACAATTGAATATGCATACATGCAAACTGATATATATATATTTTTATTTTGCAGAAGTTTCAATAAACACTCCAGTATAAAGAAAAAGTGTTTTTAAGAGCAATTATTTCATGGTTCAGGCTTCACATGGTTACTTGATCATGACTGGATACAAATAAAATAATAAAATCCATTATTCTGATGCATTACCTGCTCTCTTGTTGCAGCTTTCATGCTTGAACTATGCAGTAACAGCTCCACAAGACAACAGGGGGACAGATCTGTGATAAAATATTGTCAGTGTTTGTGTTGTGATTTTGGTCTTAATCTCAGAATTGTTACACAACTAGCTGTAACAACAAGTTGGCACAGAGGGCTTTTCTGCATTGAGGTTACACTTTACAAAAAAGAATATATCATTTTTTTGTCTTCCATTCTTTCTTTTTTTTTTGTTTATTTTTCTTGTTTACGATTTTGGCCTTATTTTTATTATTTCTAACTTTGTAGAATTAGACATTGTCAATTTTTTTTGTGTGAAGAAAACCTGTTCACAAGACCCAAACTACAGATCTAGCGACACTTACTATGATATGCAGTTTGAACACTTTCAGTGTTCAGTGACCTAGGTCAGTTGCTAGATATGAGGAACCCCTCTTTGAAGAGTAAATAATAAAAAGTAAATGATAAAAAGTGATCCTATGCCACTGTATAGTGGGTGTAGTGTAGGTGGTGATCATACTTCCTATTGAACGGTGTGTACTCAAGAACACCTCTGGGTCCAGTCCCAGACTGTGGGCCATCACCCTCAGCACCCGCAGACTCAGCTCTTTACAGCGTTGGAAGAAGGACGTCTGGATCTCCTGGAAACTTTTTAAATTGCCTGATGACGGCCATTTCTACAACAGACAAGAACAGAAGAATAGCACCAGAGCCTGGCTAATGATAACACTGGTATGTTCAAGTGCCCAATATTATGCTCATTTACCTGCTCATAGTTTCAGGGGGTCTAATAGGATAGTTTTATGCTTGGATGTTTTTCATTGGACTCTTTGTATTCTGGTGAAAATTAAGTACCCACTATGTTTCCGCACCTTGGCAGAAATAACTTGAAGTACTGTCTTCTGTATGACTGTCAGTTTCTCACATTGTGGAACTTTGGACCTGCTCTTCTTATGGTGTCGTTCCAGTTCACTGAGGTTTGTTGGTGCTTTGGTTATGCACAGCTCTGTCCAGATCCCACCACAGCATTTTAATCTGGTTGAGGTCTGGACTTTGACTGAGCCATTGCAACACCTTGATTCTGTTCTTGTTCAGCCATTCTGTTGGAGATCTGCTGCTGTGCTCGGGATCATTGCCCTGCTGCATGACCTAATTTGACTCTAGAATACTTTAGTATGCAGAGGCATTCATGATGGATCAGTGACTAACTGCCCAGGTCCTGTGGCTGCAAAGCGAGCCCAGACGATCACCCTCCACCACAGTGCTTGACAGTTAGCATGAGGTGTGTGTGCCGATGTGCCATGTTTGGTTTTTGCCAAACGTGGCGCTGTGCATTATGGCCAAACATCTCCACTTTGGTCTTGTCTGTCCAAAGGACATTGCTACAGAAGTCTTGTGGTTTGTAATGCTGCCATGTTCTTTCTAGAGAGGAGAGGCTTTCTCCTAACAACCCTTCCAACAAGCCACATTTGTTCAGTCTTTTTCTAATTTTACTGTCATGAACTTTAACCTTAAACAGGCTAACTGTAGAGCCTGAGATGTTGCTTTTAGGGTTTTTTTTTTTTGCCATTTCCCTGAGCACTGCACAGTCTGGTCTTGCGGTGAATTTACTAGGACATCCACGGCTCCTGGGAAGATTGTGAAAATGCATTAACACACACCTGCTCCAGACCAGCAAAGTGCCAAAACGTCTGCTAATTTAGAGGTGGTAACACTTAAAAAAATAATGCCATCCATAACTCACAAGTTTGAGTTAATAAGTCAAAATTTTGGGAAAATAACTCATTAAAAAAACAACAAAAGCAAACAAACTTTATTAACAATGAAGTACAAACAGAACATCCTAATGCCATGGTTACCGAATAGAAAATAAATATGGAACAATATAGAAAGAATAACAGAATATAAAATACATATAATTCAGAGTCAGAGGTTTACATGATTCTAATTGCAGTGCTTTATTGAAAAGTTCTTGATAGAAGTGGTTAATATTGTCATGGATCGGTGTGCTGTGGTTGTGTTTTTCTGTTTTCTGTTTTGTTTCAGGGGGCCGGCAGGCTGGTTTCTCCTCTTCTGTAGGGCGGAGCTGGAGGTTGACTCATATGGGGTTATTCATTTATGGACACACAAATTTTTTACTACAATAATAGCCCCATAGACTCACGGTGGCCCTGCACACCTGCAGCGAGTTATCATTCATCACTCTGGTATTTAAGGCTTTGCCCTAGCCTCCTCTCTTCACCAGAGTGTCCGTGGTAAAGTGTCCTCCAGCCAGCATCAAAGCAGAATAAGTTTTATATATATATATATATATATATATATATATTAGGGGTGGGACTCGATTAAAAAAATTAATCGAATTAATTACAAGCTTTGTAATTAATTAATCGAAATTAATCGCATTTTAATCGCATTTCAATATTTAACATGATAAATATTAATTTAAGCTTAGTTGATGAATAAATCAATATACATAAGCTTAAACTTCAAAATTTTGTTTATTTTCCCACCAGTCTACTACACAGACCAATGAAGGGTGGAAGTGCTCCTGTGATAAGCAAACTCCTGAAATTAAAGTTAAGCATCATAACTGGATAGTTTTATTCAACATTAATGTCTCACTTGTTATAGTTGGAAATTAATCATTCTCAGCTGTATTCCTTGATGTTGAAATGTGTATGCTTGTTTTAACAGCTTATTTTGAATTAAAGACTTAAAATTAAACCACAAAAGGAGAAAAAGTTCGTTCTCCGTTTAACAGCTGCTTTTACACAGCTGTGCTTCACACTCACGGTTGCTAGGCGACATGAGCTACGCAGAGGTGACGGCAGCTGATATGAAGGCTAGCTGCTCACTTCCGGTCTTTGTGGTGTTCGTGGGCTGCGAAAGACGTGGGCCGGGTCCTTCGCAGGATGCAGCCCCTAATTTGGACATTGTGCGTCGATATAATCTGTATGCCGGGAACTCGCGCACTGAGAAACGTTCCACGGTGCAAAGTGCGATTAAAATGCGTTAAAAATTTTAACGCGTTAATTTCCCTGTAATTAATTAATCGAAATTAACGCGTTAAAGTCCCACCCCTAATATATATATATATATACTTCAATAATCTCTCCCAAATATGCACCCTTTTTTAACAGGTATACCATTAATTTCTGACAAATTAGAATCTTTGAGAGGGAACTAGACAGATCTATTCAGAATTATTTTCAGCCCTGAAATTGAGGAAAAGTCGTGTGTGTGTGTGTGTGTGTGTGTGTGTATAAACAATTGCTTTGCTCACATCAAGTGTTGAATGACCTTTAACATGAATTTATGGCTTATAAGCTTTATGTAAAAAAAAGTCTTGGAGGATAAAGCTATCATCTAATATATATACATACATTATAATCAATTGTGTCCGAAACCAGCTAAGGTTAATGCAAATATTTCTGCCAGCCATAAATCCAGATTATAATATCATGTAGTGCCATTTTTAACTTCTTGAAAAAATAAGTACAAAGATTTTTGACATTATTAAAGAGATTGATTGGTTTTCAATTTTCTACACTTGGGTCCTTTTTGGCTTTGGAATTAACCCTTGATGAAGCAATGGAGGCAGTTCTTGCGCTATTGTCTTCAACAGAGGATTTGAGGCCTGTTGAATTGCTCTTATTTGTGTTCAGGGCCCTAGAAGCTCTGCTACCCCTCCCTAATAGTCTGCTGTCACCCAGCAGGCCCTCTCAGCCCATCCTCAGAGCATACTCATCTTCTGCCCTAGCCCCGTGATGAACCTGTTGCTCATTAAATTCATGCTAAGGGGTCTCAACTCATAAAACTGCCCGATTTTGGGTTCGTGTACAGGACACCAGTCATCCTGTTTGCCCATTTTTTGATTTATACTGGATATAGGGATAATTCTGTCCAGTGAATCTAGCCGAAGGCTAACTTGCTTGTGTAGCACGGCCAAAAACTTTGGAAATGCAAATCAAGAAAGTATAAATCTGTCCATGCAACAGGTCCGGGGGCAAACTGGGCCTCATTTTCGTCCTCATATCTGGTCAAGTGTATGTGTGAGGAGTGTAAATCCTTCTCCAAGAGTGCCTTAGGATGGCCTCAAGGAGGTTATGGCTGACAATTAATGTGATGAATTTTTCTTACTGTCTTGTTGATGTATTGAAAGTGCTCCGGGATGTTTATGCCCTTTCAGATAATGACAGTAGAATTAATGGCAGTTTCTAATGAAAGTTTGCAAAGTGCAGACTCAGCACAAATCGTAGACAAAGAAAGGGAAAGAGTATAAATACCACGGTTAGAGAGGAGAGAGAAGAGAAGATGTAGCGACTGAGTTTGTCCGTGCTGTCCGTTTTTCCAGCAACTACTAAGGCACAACCTCCCGGGAGGGCTTCCTGCTTTTACTTTTTGCTTTTTGTCCTTGTTTTTTGTGTTTGTATATTTCTAAGTACTAGTAACTTTTTGCAACAGAGCTTGCTCATCGCCATGGATCATCTGGACAGTTTGATTTTATTTAGACTCATACTTAATCTCAGCGCGGGGCTCTCCTCGCGTCGGAGGGAGTGATGAGGAAGCCGGGGCATGATCAGCAGGTTCTTTCTTCCTTTCTTGTTTCTCTGTGTGTGTAACAAGAATTGGGGCTAATACCGTGGTGAGCAGTGCATAGAATTCATTAGCCATCATCATTCCCAGGGGATTTGTTTTCTTTAAGAGAACCAAAGGATTCTTGAACTTCTGTTAAATTCCTCGATCCCAAAGTGTCTTAAAATGATCACCTATACTATTAGAATCCTCTTCCTCAGGCCAGCTGATCTGGCACTGCTGGCTGTCCCAGTGACAAAGAGGAAGCTCAGAGGTGACAGCGACTGTGGAACGATCTTCCCTTGCACATGAGACAGGCTGACTCACTCTCTGCTTTTAAATCCTCTCTTAAAACACATTTCTTCTTTTTTGGCTTTTAACTCAGTCTGAGATGTTGTTTTTCTTGTTTATTGTCTTGACTGTGGTTTTGTTTCCTTGTGTTTTGTCTGTGTTTGTGTTTGCTCTTAGTTGTGTACAGCACTTTGGCCAATGACATTTGATTTTAAAGTGCTTTATAAATATGAGTCCAGACAAATGCTTTCTCAGATGACCTCATTATTTTTGGTAAATTTTTGAATTTTCTTTTTTCTTTAGAGCATCCATTTTCCCTACTGTTGCTGAATTTCTGATTTCAAATTTCATTAATTCCCAGCATTTTCCAAAACTATTAAACAATGCCTGTGTCCAGTATTTTTTTTTCCTTTAAACAAGTCTCAGGGTTTCACATCAGAATTCTTCATTTTGTAACACTTGAATTTCCGATCATCTTTATTCCAAACTTGTCTAATTATCAACCTTATTTCTAGTTGTTTTATGGTCTGTCAAGACTGTTGGTCCTATTAATATATCCATCGCTTTATCTTCAATCAACTAAAAATCTCTGCAGGACTGTGGAGAGCTGTCCTGACTCCATGTATGAAGATTTTTATTCACATCTTCAAATGTTAGTCCTATCATATTAGATATGTTGGATGACTGATTTCTAGGGGCTCACCTATCCACACTTTGATAATCACTGTTTTAGAATCTCCTCCCCATAAAATTCTAGCTGAAAGAAATGGAAATAATCTGACTAATCTTTTCTTCTATAGTTAAAAATAAACATTTTGCTCTTTATTATTGAAGCCATATATATCAAATAATAATCTGACAATATCAATCAAATATAATCCACAAACCACTGACTTTGTTTGCAGAACATTGCCTCTGAATTTACCTACTAAAATATATGCTCCTGCTGACCTGTTGTTACCAAAGAAAACTGCATTTGCTGCTCCCACTTCTGAAATAGAAGTTTCTTTAACAAAATTAAAATCTGCACCTTTGTTTTGGCAATAAAAAAAAAAAATGCTTTACTTGACTTCTAATAGCCCTGGCATTAACACAGACTAGAAACTGATATTAGCTCACACAGAGCTCTCTCTCACACACACCACCTCTCTTCACTTTGCTGCACAAAGTCTAAACCTTGCACCGCACTGTAGCAAATGTTTATCACTTTATGAACATGGAATCAGATCAGACCTTTTCAGCTCACCAAAGGAAAACTGGAGTATTTACAATATAGCATCTCCTTGTCATATTTGTCTCCATGTCTCCATGAGGTGTCCCGTGCTGTTCTGGGCAGGGATCTGGTTGGTTGGACCCTCTGTCGTTGGGCTGGTCCAGACTGTGAACGTGTATTGATGAGACGATTTATATGTTTTACTGCATCTGCGCCATCTGTTTCCAGGAATAACGGTCTTCGTGGAGCTTCTTGATTGGAAGAGTGAATTTTGACACAACTATGCAGAAATTTCTACTTATTTTCTCGAGATTTTGACTTAACTCGAAATGTGAGTTGTGGATGGCTTTTTTTTTTTTTTTTCCCAGTGGCGGAAACAAGCTTCCACCAAACTTTCTCTAAAGTACGAGAAAATGAATAACTTGTACTTTAACCCGCTAATGATACCTTATGGCATCAAATAGTTATGCCGGAGCCAAACTCCTGAGGTGAATTGTAAAAATAAATCAAATACAATAA
>NW_022060167.1:44219-100577 GCF_007364275.1 Archocentrus centrarchus
TAGAAACTGATATTAGCTCACACAGAGCTCTCTCTCACACACACACCTCTCTTCACTTTGCTGCACAAAGTCTAAACCTGCACCGCACTGTAGCAATGTTTATCACTTTATGAACATGGAATCAGATCAGACCTTTTCAGCTCACCAAGGAAAACTGGAGTATTTACAATATAGCATCTCCTTGTCATATTTGTCTCCATGTCTCCATGAGGTGTCCCGTGCTGTTCTGGGCAGGATCTGGTTGGTTGGACCCTCTGTCGTTGGGGCTGGTCCAGACTGTGAACGTGTATTGATGAGACGATTTATATGTTTACTGCATCTGCGCCATCTGTTTCCAGGAATAACGGTCTTCGTGGAGCTTCTTGATTGGAAGAGTGAATTTTGACACAACTATGCAGAAATTTCTACTTATTTTCTCGAGATTTTGACTTAACTCGAAATGTGAGTTGTGGATGGCTTTTTTTTTTTTTTTTCCCAGTGGCGGAAACAAGCTTCCACCAAACTTTCTCTAAAGTACGAGAAAATGAATAACTTGTACTTTAACCCGCTAAATGTAACCTTATGGCATCAAATAGTTATGCCGGAGCCAAAACCTCCTGAGGTGAATTGTAAAAATAAATCAAATACATAAAGAATTAAAACTGAGTTACTATGTCAGGGCGCAGCGAGGAATTGTTGAAAGACTCCTTTAGGTCTCCAGGTCGACGTGGATTCAACCTGAAGAGAGATGATCCGAGTTTAAAATCTCTAGATGTGTGCAGATAAGTAAAGTATGAAATGTTTGCTTCCTACCTCTCCGTCTCCAGTGACACCCATCCGTGGTTTGGACTGTTTGAGAAACTGCTCCTGCTGAAGGGTTGTTTCAGCTCCTCTGGCTGCAGGAAGAATTTCTTGGATATGTCCATAACATCGTCCACCTATCCAAATACACCAGAAGAAAAAGATGCATCACACTTTAAGTTCCTCGATATTAATTTGATTCAGTCTAACGGGCCTCACCTCCTCCTGAGTGATCCCCGTGTTCTTCAGAAACACAAAACCAACTTCTGTAAAGGCTGATTTCAACTCTTTGCTTAAACTCTGCAGCTGCTCGTCAGGGACATCTTTGTCACTCAGACTGTAATCGCCGAAGTCCACCACTGGGATCTCCATCGTGAAAACCAAAGTTAAAGTATCTCCAATAAACACTCTGAGCTGAACGTGTTGCAATTGCAAACAACCAAATGACACTGCGCCATTAACCGAAGTGTGGAGTGAAATGTGAACACACACACACACACGCGCGCACACACACACACACACACACGCACACACACACACGCACACATGCACACACACACACACACACACACACAGACACTCACATGCACACGCACACACACACACTGTATTTGTGAGTTTGTGTATCTGCTTCTGTTTTTTTGTCTTTCAGGAGCTGTTTGTTTTTGAGTGTGTTTTTTGTCAGCAGCAGCTGATGATCCAGTGTGTTTCATTTGTCCTCTATCATCTTTTTTCCCTACTCTTTCACCCCATTTTCCCCCTTTCTCTTGCTTTCTGTCCCTTTTCTTTTTCCATCCTTAAAAAATAAATAAAATTGAATATGGCCTGATAGCGTTCACTTCTTGAGTTTTTTTTTTAAGTCAGTAAGGTCCAGTTTCACTTTCTAAAGTTTTGGTCAGTTGTCTTCTCTCAGCCTCGTATTTCTGACGGTGCAATAAAACGTGTTCTTGTTATGTGGCGTGAGCCGTACTCAGGAAAAGGGCTCAAAAGCAGACACGGAAGAGACAGACACTTAAAAGTTAAAGGAGCTTTATTTACAAACAGCATAATCACCCGATAAGCACGGATAAATAATTAACCATTGAAGGGAGCACGGGAATAGAAGGGACGGGATCTGTGGGCAGGTTCAGCTTGCTGGGCTGATTCTACAGAGAGGGGACAGGAGAGTTAGGAACTGTGGTCCAATGAAGGAAATTCTGGTGGTGACAGAAAAAGGGAAAAAGCTTACTTGGTGAGGCGTGGGAAGTCGGTTGGGGAGGAAGGTAAAATGCAGAGCGCTGGTGAGGGTCCGACGTCGCTCGGTTTTTAGGAGGGCAGGCAGATGGATGCATGACAGTGGAGGAGTGATTCATTCATTCAGTTCACTGAAAAAGGAAAAAATAATAAATAAAGACAAAGTCCAAACACGAAGGAAAACTGCTGGCTTTCATTTTCGGCCTTATTATGCCCTTTATCTCTATCCTGATGAAACTAATAACCAGATCAGCTGAAAGACTTTTTGTGGCCTCCATTGCAGTCCTATCTGCCATTTCATTTCTTCTAACTCATAATGAGCTGGTATCAATAACAAAGGTGACCATAAGCTCCATCATACTGACTCTGTAATGTGCTGAATGGTTGAGCTGCAAACTGGCCAATGATGAACTGTAATCTGAACATATTAATGCTCTTAATTCAAGATTCACGATTCAAGATTCAAAGAATTTTATTGTCATGTACACCGCAAAACACTGTGGTTATGCTGAGCAATGAAATTCTTGCGACTGCCTTACACACAATTGAAATGAGCAACTAAGTTAAAATAAAATGTAAGAACAAGTATATGGATTTATTGGAAACTTTGGATTTAATGGGGTTGGAATTTTCGGCCAAAAGGAACATGGAGACCCTTAAAAATGTTACCAACACCAGCTGCCTCTCTTGGCAGCATTTTGAGGATGACAGACTCCACTTTCTCTGCAGGAAGACAGCTCATAACTTTTTAACAGTCTCTCCCTGTACTGATGCTCCTGTATCATTTTCTCTAATCAATAATCACAGTGCAATCTACACCACAGCTCAAAAGTTTGACGTCAATTAGAAACATTTAGTTCTCTGAATGAAATTTGGTTTTATGTTGAGTAACACTAAACCAACCATTAATGTCAAGAAACATAATTGTTTAATTTTAACAAGGATCCTAAATTCTGAATACCTTTGAATGGAATATCTACTAATATCCAGATTTTGAGAGCAGTTTCATTTAATCTCTCCTGTGTTCCAGTGGTACATTGTGGTACATAATGCAAGTTTTTCCTGTTAAAGTCCAGCTTATCAGTCAGAAAACCTTTTTCCAAACACATTAGCACAGACCAACACAACTGGTCAAAGAAACAACACATTTACACATTAGTGTGTGGATCATCCCATTTCTAACGCCAATAAACAAGTTTGCACTTTTCTGTAAAGGGTGTGACACACCCAGTTGTAGAAAACATTCAGTTATATCAGTTTGACACATTCCACAGTTTGATTTCTGACTATATGAATCCTTCAACAAGTTTTTGAATTGTTTCTTTCCTCCACTTTGAGTAAAATTGTCACGACTTGGAGAAGGAGGGGACACAGACAGCGCTTAAAAGATGACAATTTGATTTATTGATTGTGCAGAATTGAATGAGAGTTTCCTGAAGGGGTTTGGCGAGCGCAGGCTGGGCGGTGGCTGATGGCGTGAGGTTTGCCAAGGGGAATCCAGAGAGAGTGAGCAGTGGCTGGGGTGATGTGAGAGCAGGCTGGCGAGACTCCGGCAAGGGGGTAGCAAGGCAGTGTTGACAAGTGGCGTTAGGAGACGAGAGGGCGAGGCGGCAACAGGGAAAACACACGCAGGAACTTCCACAGCGGATCTAGGCCAAGGCGCGAAAAGCAGGTAAGTCAAAGCACAGATGAGCAGAGAATCAATATAGAAGCGGCCAACACTGACGGTGACTTAGTCAATGATCCAGCGAAGGCTGAAGGTCTGCTGTCAGCTTAAGAAGTCTGCGTGATTACCCAACGCGGCACAGGTGTGGAGCAGCACTGCTGAGTACCTGCCCAAGAAGGAGGAGTCTCAAGAGGTAGCTGCCGCGAGGTCCATCAGCCAGTCTCCAAACACGCCCACATCATGGAGAAGGACAGAGGAAAAACACAACACATCCACACAACACACACCAAAAACCCTCTAGTAGTGACAGAAATAAACCTACAAAGCTGATGCTCCAGACCTCAAACTAACCTAACATAATGCTGCTTTTGACCCACAAAATACTTTGGAGCTCTGCTTGTTGGTAAGAAGATGCTTGTAATCATATATTAGCCATCTGACATGATCAATTTGCATTAAGTACCACAATGTGACACTAAAACACAGGAGTGAGTGATGCTAAAAATGGGCTTCTGCATGTGTGTGTAGAGATTCACGTAAACATCACAAGTGATTTATGCTCAATGATTTTGTTAAGAAACACCTGTGAAAAGATTAGTGACAAAGCTCATGTAATGTGACATTAAAGCCAATTTCCTGTTAAAATCCTGGACGTTTCTAAGTGACCCCAAAGATTTGAGCTGTAGTGTGTATTGTATGCATGTATGTGATGAGGATTTTGTTTCAAAGATCAGAATTTTTGAACTCTGTCTTTCAACAAAACCTGAGTTGAAGTGTTTGAAGGCTGATAGCAAACTGTCCCTAACAAGTCCACTTTATTGCATGCTCATTTTCTGTGATTAGTGGTGCATAGGTGTTTAAAAAGTGCAAGGTTTTGATGCTTATTAATCTGTCATGCTTATTAGTGGCTCATGGTTGCTTAAAGCCTATGTCTGTACTTGACCACAGAGGCAGAGCATCATTCAATCCTGCCAGCTGCCTCTCTTGGCAGCATTTTGAGGATGACAGACTCCACTTTCTCTGCAGGAAGACAGCTCATAACTTTTTAACAGTCTCTCCCTGTACTGATGCTCCTGTATCATCTGCTCTAATCAATAATCACAGTGCAATCTACACCACAGCTCAAAGTTTGACGTCAATTAGAAACATTTAGTTCTCTGAATGAAATTTGGTTTTATGTTGAGTAACACTAAACCAACCATTAATGTCAAGAAACATAATTGTTTAATTTTAACAAGGATCCTATATTCTGAATACCTTTGAATGGAATATCTACTAATATCCAGATTTTGAGAGCAGTTTCATTTAATCTCTCCTGTGTTCCAGTGGTACATTGTGGTACATAATGCAAGTTTTTCCTGTTAAAGTCCAGCTTATCGGTCAGAAAACCTTTTTCCAAACACATTAGCACAGACCAACACAACTGTAGTGGTCAAAGAAACAACACATTTACACATTTTTTTTTTTTCTCCTTTATTTCTTTTTCCATTTGTATATTGTTTTAATGTTTGTCAATGTGTTGTCTTTTACTACTATTGTATATTCATGACGTTTTCTGTTGTTTGTCCTTCTGCCTAGGGACTACAGATGCAAATTAGCAAATATGCTATAATCTGGCTCATTTACAATCTGTACTAAGTATTGATTGTTTTATTAATGTGCATTGTCCCAAATAAATAAAAAAAAATAAAAAATAAAAATACATTTATGTGGATCATCCCATTTCTAATGCCAATAAACAAGTTTGCACTTTTCTGTAAAGGGTGTGACACACCCAGTTGTAGAAAACATTCAATTTTTGTCAGTTTGACACATTCCACAGTTTGATTTCTGACTATATGAATCCTTCAACAAGTTTTTGAATTGTTTCTTTCCTCCACTTTGAGTAAAATAAACCTACAAAGCTGATGCTCCAGACCTCAAACTAACCTAATGTAATGCTGCTTTTGACCCACAAAATACTTTGGAGCTCTGCTTGTTGGTAAGAAGATGTTTGTAATCATATATTAGCCATCTGGCATGATCAATTTGCATTAAGTACCACAATGTGACACTAAAACACAGGAGTGAGTGATGCTAAAAATGGGCTTCTGCATGTGTGTGTAGAGATTCGCGTAAACATCACAAGTGATTTATGCTCAATGATTTTGTATAGAAACACCTGTGAAAAGATTAGTGACAAAGCTCATGTAATGTGACATTAAAGCCAATTTCCTGTTAAAATCCTGGACGTTTCTAAGTGACCCCAAAGATTTGAGCTGTAGTGTGTATTGTATGCATGTATGTGATGAAGATTTTGTTTCAAAGATCAGAATTTTTGAACTCTGTCTTTCAACAAAACCTGAGTTGAAGTGTTTGAAGGCTGATAGCAAACTGTCCCTAACAAGTCCACTTTATTGCATGCTCATTTTCTGTGATTAGTGGTGCATAGGTGTTTAAAAAGTGCAAGGTTTTGATGCTTATAAATCTGTCATGCTTATTAGTGGCTCATGGTTGCTTAAAGCCTATGTCTGTACTTGACCACAGAGGCAGAGCATCATTCAATCCTGCCAGCTGCCTCTCTTGGCAGCATTTTGAGGATGACAGACTCCACTTTCTCTGCAGGAAGACAGCTCATAACTTTTTAACAGTCTCTCCCTGTACTGATGCTCCTGTATCATCTGCTCTAATCAATAATCACAGTGCAATCTACACCACAGCTCAAAAGTTTGACGTCAATTAGAAACATTTAGTTCTCTGAATGAAATTTGGTTTTATGTTGAGTAACACTAAACCAACCATTAATGTCAAGAAATATAATTGTTTAATTTTAACACTGATCCTAAATTCTGAATACCTTTGAATGGAATATCTACTAATATCCAGATTTTGAGAGCAGTTTCATTTAATCTCTCCTGTGTTCCAGTGGTACATTGTGGTACATAATGCAAGTTTTTCCTGTTAAAGTCCAGCTTATCAGTCAGAAAACCTTTTTCCAAACACATTAGCACAGACCAACACAACTGTAGTGGTCAAAGAAACAACACATTTACTCATTTGTGTGGATCATCCCATTTCTAATGCCAATAAACAAGTTTGCACTTTTCTGTAAAGGGTGTGACACACCCAGTTGTAGAAAACATTCAGTTTTGTCAGTTTGACACATTCCACAGTTTGATTTCTGACTATATGAATCCTTCAACAAGTTTTTGAATTGTTTCTTTCCTCCACTTTGAGTAAAATAAACCTACAAAGCTGATGCTCCAGACCTCAAACTAACCTAATGTAATGCTGCTTTTGACCCACAAAATACTTTGGAGCTCTGCTTGTTGGTAAGAAGATGTTTGTAATCATATATTAGCCATCTGGCATGATCAATTTGCATTAAGTACCACAATGTGACACTAAAACACAGGAGTGAGTGATGCTAAAAATGGGCTTCTGCATGTGTGTGTAGAGATTCACTTAAACATCACAAGTGATTTATGCTCAATGATTTTGTTAAGAAACACCTGTGAAAAGATTAGTGACAAAGCTCATGTAATGTGACATTAAAGCCAATTTCCTGTTAAAATCCTGGACATTTCTAAGTGACCCCAAAGATTTGAGCAGTAGTGTGTATTGTATGCATGTATGTGATGAGGATTTTGTTTCAAAGATCAGAATTTTTGAACTCTGTCTTTCAACAAAACCTGAGTTGAAGTGTTTGAAGGCTGATAGCAAACTGTCCCTAACAAGTCCACTTTATTGCATGCTCATTTTCTGTGATTAGTGGTGCATAGGTGTTTAAAAAGTGCGCGTTGTTGATGCTTATTAATCTGTCATGCTTATTAGTGGCTCATGGTTGCTTAAAGCCTATGTCTGTACTTGACCACAGAGGCAGAGCATCATTCAATCCTGCCAGCTGCCTCTCTTGGCAGCATTTTGAGGATGACAGACTCCACTTTCTCTGCAGGAAGACAGCTCATAACTTTTTAACAGTCTCTCCCTGTACTGATGCTCCTGTATCATCTGCTCTAATCAATAATCACAGTGCAATCTACACCACAGCTCAAAAGTTTGACGTCAATTAGAAACATTTAGTTCTCTGAATAAAATTTGGTTTTATGTTGAGTAACACTAAACCAACCATTAATGTCAAGAAACATAATTGTTTAATTTTAACAAGGATCCTAAATTCTGAATACCTTTGAATGGAATATCTACTAATATCCAGATTTTGAGAGCAGTTTCATTTAATCTCTCCTGTGTTCCAGTGGTACATTGTGGTACATAATGCAAGTTTTTCCTGTTAAAGTCCAGCTTATCAGTCAGAAAACCTTTTTCCAAACACATTAGCACAGACCAACACAACTGTAGTGGTCAAAGAAACAACACATTTACTCATTTGTGTGGATCATCCCATTTCTAACGCCAATAAACAAGTTTGCACTTTTCTGTAAAGGGTGTGACACACCCAGTTGTAGAAAACATTCAGTTTTTGTCAGTTTGACACATTCCACAGTTTGATTTCTGACTATATGAATCCTTCAACAAGTTTTTGAATTGTTTCTTTCCTCCACTTTGAGTAAAATAAACCTACAAAGCTGATGCTCCAGACCTCAAACTAACCTAATGTAATGCTGCTTTTGACCCACAAAATACGTTTGAGCTCTGCTTGTTGGTAAGAAGATGTTTGTAATCATATATTAGCCATCTGGCATGATCAATTTGCATTAAGTACCACAATGTGACACTAAAACACAGGAGTGAGTGATGCTAAAAATGGGCTTCTGCATGTGTGTGTAGAGATTCACGTAAACATCACAAGTGATTTATGCTCAATGATTTTGTTAAGAAACACCTGTGAAAAGATTAGTGACAAAGCTCATGTAATGTGACATTAAAGCCAATTTCCTGTTAAAATCCTGGACATTTCTAAGTGACCCCAAAGATTTGAGCTGTAGTGTGTATTGTATGCATGAATGTGATGAAGATTTTGTTTCAAAGATCAGAATTTTTGAACTCTGTCTTTCAACAAAACCTGAATTGAAGTGTTTGAAGGCTGATAGCAAACTGTCCCTAACAAGTCCACTTTATTGCATGCTCATTTTCTGTGATTAGTGGTGCATAGGTGTTTAAAAAGTGCAAGGATTTGATGCTTATTAATCTGTCATGCTTATTAGTGGCTCATGGTTGCTTAAAGCCTATGTCTGTACTTGACCACAGAGGCAGAGCATCATTCAATCCTGCCAGCTGCCTCTCTTGGCAGCATTTTGAGGATGACAGACTCCACTTTCTCTGCAGGAAGACAGCTCATAACTTTTTAACAGTCTCTCCCTGTACTGATGCTCCTGTATCATCTGCTCTAATCAATAATCACAGTGCAATCTACACCACAGCTCAAAAGTTTGAAGTCAATTAGAAACATTTAGTTCTCTGAATGAAATTTGGTTTTATGTTGAGTAACACTAAACCAACCATTAATGTCAAGAAATATAATTGTTTAATTTTAACACTGATCCTAAATTCTGAATACCTTTGAATGGAATATCTACTAATATCCAGATTTTGAGAGCAGTTTCATTTAATCTCTCCTGTGTTCCAGTGGTACATTGTGGTACATAATGCAAGTTTTTCCTGTTAAAGTCCAGCTTATCAGTCAGAAAACCTTTTTCCAAACACATTAGCACAGACCAACACAACTGTAGTGGTCAAAGAAACAACACATTTACTCATTTGTGTGGATCATCCCATTTCTAACGCCAATAAACAAGTTTGCACTTTTCTGTAAAGGGTGTGACACACCCAGTTGTAGAAAACATTCAGTTTTTGTCAGTTTGACACATTCCACAGTTTGATTTCTGACTATATGAATCCTTCAACAAGTTTTTGAATTGTTTCTTTCCTCCACTTTGAGTAAAATAAACCTACAAAGCTGATGCTCCAGACCTCAAACTAACCTAATGTAATGCTGCTTTTGACCCACAAAATACTATGGAGTTCTGCTTGTTGGTAAGAAGATGTTTGTAATCATATATTAGCCATCTGGCATGATCAATTTGCATTAAGTACCACAATGTGACACTAAAACACAGGAGTGAGTGATGCTAAAAATGGGCTTCTGCATGTGTGTGTAGAGATTCACGTAAACATCACAAGTGATTTATGCTCAATGATTTTGTTAAGAAACACCTGTGAAAAGATTAGTGACAAAGCTCATGTAATGTGACATTAAAGCCAATTTCCTGTTAAAATCCTGGACATTTCTAAGTGACCCCAAAGATTTGAGCTGTAGTGTGTATTGTATGCATGTATGTGATGAAGATTTTGTTTCAAAGATCAGAATTTTTGAACTCTGTCTTTCAACAAAACCTGAGTTGAAGTGTTTGAAGGCTGATAGCAAACTGTCCCTAACAAGTCCACTTTATTGCATGCTCATTTTCTGTGATTAGTGGTGCATAGGTGTTTAAAAAGTGCACGCTGTTGATGCTTATTAATCTGTCATGCTTATGAGTGGCTCATGGTTGCTTAAAGCCTATGTCTGTACTTGACCACAGAGGCAGAGCATCATTCAATCCTGCCAGCTGCCTCTCTTGGCAGCATTTTGAGGATGACAGACTCCACTTTCTCTGCAGGAAGACAGCTCATAACTTTTTAACAGTCTCTCCCTGTACTGATGCTCCTGTATCATCTGCTCTAATCAATAATCACAGTGCAATCTACACCACAGCTCAAAAGTTTGACGTCAATTAGAAACATTTAGTTCTCTGAATGAAATTTGGTTTTATGTTGAGTAACACTAAACCAACCATTAATGTCAAGAAACATAATTGTTTAATTTTAACACTGATCCTAAATTCTGAATACCTTTGAATGGAATATCTACTAATATCCAGATTTTGAGAGCAGTTTCATTTAATCTCTCCTGTGTTCCAGTGGTACATTGTGGTACATAATGCAAGTTTTTCCTGTTAAAGTCCAGCTTATCAGTCAGAAAACCTTTTTCCAAACACATTAGCACAGACCAACACAACTGTAGTGGTCAAAGAAACAACACATTTACTCATTTGTGTGGATCATCCCATTTCTAATGCCAATAAACAAGTTTGCACTTTTCTGTAAAGGGTGTGACACACCCAGTTGTAGAAAACATTCAGTTTATGTCAGTTTGACACATTCCACAGTTTGATTTCTGACTATATGAATCCTTCAACAAGTTTTTGAATTGTTTCTTTCCTCCACTTTGAGTAAAATAAACCTACAAAGCTGATGCTCCAGACCTCAAACTAACCTAATGTAATGCTGCTTTTGACCCACAAAATACTTTGGAGCTCTGCTTGTTGGTAAGAAGATGTTTGTAATCATATATTAGCCATCTGGCATGATCAATTTGCATTAAGTACCACAATGTGACACTAAAACACAGGAGTGAGTGATGCTAAAAATGGGCTTCTGCATGTGTGTGTAGAGATTCACGTAAACATCACAAGTGATTTATGCTCAATGATTTTGTTAAGAAACACCTGTGAAAAGATTAGTGACAAAGCTCATGTAATGTGACATTAAAGCCAATTTCCTGTTAAAATCCTGGACATTTCTAAGTGACCCCAAAGATTTGAGCTGTAGTGTGTATTGTATGCATGTATGTGATGAAGATTTTGTTTCAAAGATCAGAATTTTTGAACTCTGTCTTTCAACAAAACCTGAGTTGAAGTGTTTGAAGGCTGATAGCAAACTGTCCCTAACAAGTCCACTTTATTGCATGCTCATTTTCTGTGATTAGTGGTGCATAGGTGTTTAAAAAGTGCATGCTGTTGATGCTTATTAATCTGTCATGCTTATGAGTGGCTCATGGTTGCTTAAAGCCTATGTCTGTACTTGACCACAGAGGCAGAGCATCATTCAATCCTGCCAGCTGCCTCTCTTGGCAGCATTTTGAGGATGACAGACTCCACTTTCTCTGCAGGAAGACAGCTCATAACTTTTTAACAGTCTCTCCCTGTACTGATGCTCCTGTATCATCTGCTCTAATCAATAATCACAGTGCAATCTACACCACAGCTCAAAAGTTTGAGGTCAATTAGAAACATTTAGTTCTCTGAATGAAATTTGGTTTTATGTTGAGTAACACTAAACCAACCATTAATGTCAAGAAACATAATTGTTTAATTTTAACAAGGATCCTATATT
Organism: Archocentrus centrarchus; assembly: GCF_007364275.1. Lineage (NCBI taxonomy): Eukaryota > Metazoa > Chordata > Actinopteri > Cichliformes > Cichlidae > Archocentrus > Archocentrus centrarchus. Next base: position 56,050 of record NW_022060167.1, read on the forward strand.
CTGAATACCTTTGAATGGAATATCTACTAATATCCAGATTTTGAGAGCAGTTTCATTTAATCTCTCCTGTGTTCCAGTGGTACATTGTGGTACATAATGCAAGTTTTTCCTGTTAAAGTCCAGCTTATCAGTCAGAAAACCTTTTTCCAAACACATTAGCACAGACCAACACAACTGTAGTGGTCAAAGAAACAACACATTTACACACTAGTGTGTATCATTATTTAAACCTAGGAAGTTCAAACTCCAGACCCCGAAGTAAGTAAATCTAATGCGTTTTTTGAGCAGCACAGTAGTTTTCAGCTCTGCTAATGTACTTAATCAAAGATGTTTCTAATGGTAGATTAGCCTCTTGACTTTAGTGTGTCATGTATTTCTGTACTTACAGTTTGTCGTACTTCATACACAGTTACCTCTGCTCCACCTTTCTGCTGGCTTGTCTCTACTCATCCTGCACCTTCATGTCTCCTATCCTCTGAAACACCACTGGCTTGTTTTTGCCTTGAGTTGTAATATAAGAAATTACAAAGATTAGGCAAATCAGGAAACGTTTTCATGACTTAAATGCTCTTAAAGACTTCAATCTTACCGTCCTGTAGCCCTTTGAGGCCTATAATAGAACAAGTCCGCCAGACCACATCGTTACAGTTATACATACTGTAGTACCATCGTGTGGAATATTTCAACTCACTATACATCAATAGTACTTTCATAACCCTAATTATAACAATATTATGAACAGGGGCACAGCTATATACTTTCTGAGGTGTTTAGGACACATTTTTAGGCGGCCCAGGCCCCTGTCCACCAAACCCAAACCCACACACAACGCACCTTCTCAAGGTTTACCGTGTTCATATGTGCAGATCTCACTTATTCATGGACTTATATAATACAAGACTTCTATTAAATACTTTTACAGGCTTTTGGAATAACTTACCGACTGTCTTTAATCCATTTTGAAAAGCCTTTTTTCTTCCAAACAACATTTTAATCCGTCTCCGTCGTCCGTTTTCCGTTTTCTGTTTTGTTTGTTTTTTTGTTGTCAGGTGATAGCACGATTCTAAGGAAAATTGTCGTTATGTAGCGTTCTCGAACGCGCCTTTGGTGTGTGTGTGTGTGTGTGTGTGTGTGTGTGGAAAAGGGGTGGGGGGCAGGAGGAGGGGATGTGCTGGGGCAGAGGGGCGCCTAATTAGCGCCGTGATTGTGTTATTGATCATATCATTTACACAGCTGTTAAATGCAGAGAATGCGACTGGAGAATTAATTTCCCCGTATCGCTTTGCCCCCCTGTGCGTCGCCCCTATGCATTGCATATAGTGCATACCCACTTTTTGCGCCACTGTGTATGAAGGTAACCCTTAGTAAAAAAGTAGCTAAAGAGTGCACTACCCTACAAAGAAATTGAAAACCATTTTCTGTATCTACATATTATGCTGGATACAAAAAACCATAGCTGTACACGCTAATGCACGTTTTGTTGTTAGTGCTTTCTACGTGACTTTTGCGAACCCGTTAGAGGAAGGACTCTGTGACACGTTTAATATTTGTACACTTGTAACAATACTAATTTAATGAGTAGGCCACTTGCTGACTGACTGCGTGTGTCAGCCTGAATTCAGGTAGTTTGGGCACGCATGCGCATCGGCAGTGCTCCAGGTGACCTGGTCGTCCGTCAGTTTTGGTTATTCGTGGGAGAAGCTACGAAACAGAAAAGTGTCAGAAAGGAGCTGTCCCTGTGAGGCAGAGAGGAGGGAAAGGAGAAGATTAGAGGAAGAAAAAAGACAAGGGTATGTTTCATGAGTAATTACAAGTTTAGTTTGTAACAGCTACAAACGTACTTAGCTATCGCTAGCCGCCTAATTATGGTATTTATCATGATGCTGTGTCCAAAACAACCTGTCGGCCTGTGTCAGCGTCCTCAGTGTGTTACTAGTTAATATACGTTTAGCTTGGATCTTATCATCATGGTCCTGGGTTTATGACCCAGAGGTCATAATTTTAGGACATTCATTTTTCAATTTATATTGTTAATGTTACTGTTTGATTCCTAGTTTATTGTGTTTTTGCAGTTTTGAATTTTTGTCTTATTCTGCTAATTCCTGGTCGGTTTCATTGTTTCTATCCTCAGGCTTCTTAGTTTTCTGAGATCTGTTCTTGGCTGTTGTTCACTTTCTATTTAATCCGGTTTCAGTTCTCAGCCTTCCTGTGTTCCCGGTTCTGTTTTGGTGTTTCATTGTTTCTGGTTTGTTCTCCTGTTAAGTGGATTCAGTCCTGGTCTCTGTTCGTTGTTCTGTAATTTAAGTCCTCCTCTTGTCTAGTTATGATCTTGTGCTCTAGTGTAGGTGTTGTACTCCCTCAGTGTGTCTGCTTCCCTGTGTCGTCGAAGTCAGTATTTGTTTCCATGTCTACTTCCTGTTTTACTTTGTATCATATTCAGTTTTACTCCCCTTGTCTTGTTCCACTGGTGTGTCCTCTCTCCCTGATCACCTCGTGTGTGTATCATCTGTGTCCTCCTGTTCTTGGTCACATTGTGTCACTTAGGTGTGTTTCCTGGTTCAGAGTTTCCCTGAGTATTCCTAGTTGTTGACCTATTAGCTCCAGGTGAGCGTTCTGGTTTCCTTGTATCTGATGTGCATCCAGAAACCAAGTTGTGTATTTCTGGGTTCATGCTTTGCCTCCTGAGTCCTGTGTTTGGGTCCTTATCCTGCCTGCCACACTGTAGAATCATGACTCTTATATGTCAGAGTTGTTCAATAGTTACAAGGTTCAGTGGATGGGACAAGCTAGCTGGGCATACCTTGGTTTTATTCAGACAGAACTGCATTTGTGAGCTGTGGTGGTTTATCCTGGTTCAGTCACTGTTCCTGTGGTGACAGCATTTTGTTTTCTTCACACTGTGGTCGGGTTGCATGGATAGACTAGTGGACCTCACTTTTATGTTCCATTTGTGCTCTTGGGGTGCCACCATGCCATTTTGTTGTATAGCAGTGTAATAACATTTACAGCACTGGGCCCAATTGTTGACCACTTGTGTTTGATATTATTCTATTGATGCTCAGCAATTCTGTATGCTGCATAATTATTATTTATATATTACAAATGGTTTATTTACTAGTCTATAATTAGGTGCATTTGCACAGTTATGCAAAAATCTCCATCTATTGGATGAAAAGAGTCCAACATGTCCAGAAGCAGGTCAAACTCCCTAAATCACATATTTCCTAAAAAAATGAAAATGAAATTTTGCTTAGGGCCCCTTCACGGCTTGGGCCGGCTCTAAACACAGTTATGTACTGTATCATATATTATGACTTTGTAAGTCTTTCACATGAGATTAACAAAATGCACTCTGGAAAAATGCACATTTGTATCAACATCCAACCTTCAGTCAAAATACTAGTACTTTAGTACCACGAAAGAAACTCTCTCAGTGCGTTATGCACACATGTAAATTATGTACCAAGTTTTTTTTTTTTTTAAATGTGGTCCAAGAAGAAAATGCATTTGAATAATCTGATTTCAGCAAAAAGACTGATATGAAAACTGTTATTTTAAATGCAAGTGCAGAAAAAAGGAATTTACTTGTTAAAATCCTGCTGGGAAAGTAATTTTAGTCTGAGCCCAGCACAATACAGGAAGGCTAAACAGAAAATGTAAGTTAAAAATAGTTTCCCCTAAATAGTGTCCCCTAAAATTTAGTGAGCCCCTTTAATAGATATTTAGACCTTCATACATTGGTGGAATGGGCTGATTACAGTGACGCTTTCATCTCCACACTTCCCATCTTAAACATGTTCCCCAGTATATATAAGCAGAACCAAAACACAACTGGCAATTATGAAAACATATTTACATCCACAAGGCTTTAGTGTTTTAGTGTTTATGTGCAGAAATTCAAACAACTTTTATATTCTATTTTTTTCTTCAATTAACAGACAGCTTAAATATCTTGAATGACAATCCCCCAGTTTGCAAACTATCAAAGCTTACATGGGCTTCTTCTTCAAGTGTCACTGCAGGATCTGTGGTTAGCTTATCACAGGAGAGCGCAGCTTCTCTGAAGTCATGTTCCTCTCTGTTGCTGCACTCCATCTTTGTCCAGGCCTGAGTGAAAAGCCCAGTACGAGAAAACAAAAAGATTACTTTGAACTGTGAATCGTGCATAGCTACTCTATTGGAATCCAAGAATAAAAATTGTGTAGTTGGAAATGAGCAGAACAGATTTTTTATTAAAAATATTATAGGTACAATTACAATACAATCACATTAATCAGTAATTACAATTTAAGAAGAAGAAGAAAGAGCTTTATTTGTCACATACACATACATGCAGTGAACTTCAGTCTCTGCATTTAACCCATCACACATGGAGTAAGTAGCACATACAGTACAGCGTGGAGCAGGGGGCAGCCAGAAAGCGGCCGGGGAGCAACCTCATCAGTGATGAACCCTCTTCTTCTCCTCTAGGCCACCACTGCCCAATTTAAATTCTGAGTTAGGATAAATAAAAATCTTTATATACTATTTCTCTGGAACAAAGGTCCATGTTTACACAAAAAGATGAATTTTACATCACTTCAGTTGGTCTCTTAAAAGCATCCTTTCATTAAATCAGTGCAGAGTAGAGAGATTTAATATCAGACAGCAGGTCAAACAGTATGCTAATGAGAAAGAAAATGTATTAAATATAAATAATGAGAGAATTGATAAGCAAAAACAATGACAAGGCTTAGAAACACAGAAGTTCCAGACTGCTTTAGTTTCATGCAGTTTGAACCTGGAGCTACACTATATGTTCAGCTTGTGTGCATCTTATTGATTAAAGCCCTGCAGGTGGGACAGGTAAGCAGGAACTATAATACAGACTGAGGCTCATTCAAAAACAGTTAAACTTCATGAACAGACCAAATAACACTGACAGGCAACAGAACTAAATAATGAAGTCAAATAAACTGAATAAATAAGCGTTACAATTTGTTACTGTTCTGGATAGAAACAATAACAAATTGTACACAGAGCGCTGGTGGCGACAGTGGACTCTTGTGGTCCAGGTTGTTCAGGGAAACCCCCGCAAACTTGCTGCAAAGTTTAACAAATTCCTGGAGATGATTTCTATACCTTAAATTTAAAAGCCCACACCAACACAAAAATGAAAAAGTTAAAACAGATTCAAAGATAAAACACTCTCATAAAAGTAGGGTCAACGTTAAAATTTTGGAGCTTAGGATAAAAATATCGAGGGCTCGGAGCCATAGGGGTGTAAGTGACATTTTGCCAACTTTGAAGGAGAGCCAAAACAAAAAAAATGACCATAGCTTGCTCTTTCTTTGTATACTAATTGTTTAGGCACTCGTTATCTCATTTTCTGTTTAAAAATTTCAGGTAATTGTTTTGTATATACGTGTCACTCCAGGAAACTCAGGTTCAGAGAGGCTTGAGTTAATGTGCATGCTGAAGGACATATCCATCTATCCATCCATCCATCCATCCATTTTCTTCTGCTTATTCAGGGCCGGGTCGAGGGGACAGCAGCCCAAGCAAAGAAGCCCAGACTTCCGTCTCCCCAGCCAACTCCACCAGCTCATCCGGAGGGACATCAAGGTGTTCCCAGGCCAGCCGAGAGATATAATCTCTCCAGCGTGTCCTGGGTCTACCCTTGGGACATGCCCAGAGCACCTCACCCAAGAGGCGCCCAGGAGGCATCCTAATCAGATGCCCGAGCCACCTCAACTGGCTCCTCTCGATGTGGAGGAGCAGCGGCTCTACTCTGAGCCCCTCCTGAATGGCTGCACTCCTCACCCTATCTCTAAGGGAGAGGCCAGCCGCCCTGCATCACTGCTGATGCAGTCCCGATCTGTCTGTCAATCTCCCTGGTGAACAAGACCACGAGATACTTGAACTCCTCCACCTGGGGCAGGAACTCAGCCCTGAGGGCACTCCACCCTTTTCCGGCCTCAGACTTAGAGGTGCTGATTCTCATACCAGCCGCTTCACACTAAGCTGCAAACTGTTCCACTTCAAATAAATAACTCCTCTGCAAATAATCAGTTAACTGCAGTTAAGCCTGTGGTATGTAGACGTTTACAGTTTTTCTCAATTGCCAAGACACATTTCTTGAAACCATCCCTCCATGTCTCTGATCTGTAAACACAAAACTCAATTTTCAAACTACTTTCACGAAACCTCTGACTCTTCCTGCAAAACCAAATTATTGCCTCAAAACAGTTCAAACGGTGCTCAGAAGTAAACAGTTTTGTCAGATCAGACCCCGAGTCAATCAAAATGAAAAACACTACTGAACAGTCATTATGCACACCACAGAAAAAAAGAAAACACAACGATCAGATCATAAAGTCTCAAGAAATAATCTTTACTGTTCACAAAAATGCTTTTTCAAAACAAAACTCCTGTTTAGCAATTATAGTACATATGTGTGTGTGTGTGTGTGTGTGTGTGTCTGTGTGAACACACACACACACACACACTGTATTTGTGAGTTTGTGTATCAGTTTGTGTATCTGCTTCTGTTTTTTTCTCTTTCAGGAGCTGTTTGTTTTTTGAGTGTGTTTTTTGTCAGCAGCAGCTGATGATCCAGTGTTTTATTTGTCCTCTATCCTCTACTTTGATCTTTTTTCCCTACTCTATCACCCCATTTTCCCCCTTTCTCTTGCTTTCTGTCCCTTTTCTTTTTCCATCCTTAAAATATAAATAAAATTGAATATGGCCTGATAGCGTTCACTTCTTGAGTTCTTTTTAAGTCAGTAAGGTCCAGTTTCACTTTCTAAAGTTTTGGTCAGTTGTCTTCTCTCAGCCTCGTATTTCTGACGGTGCAATAAAACGTGTTCTTGTTATGTGGCGTGAGCCGTACTCAGGAAAAGGGCTCAAAAGCAGACACGGAAGAGACAGACACTTAAAAGTTAAAGGAGCTTTATTTACAAACAGCATAATCACCCGATAAGCACGGATAAATAATTAACCATTGAAGGGAGCACGGGAATAGAAGGGACGGGATCTGTGGGCAGGTTCAGCTTGCTGGGCTGAATCTACAGAGAGGGGACAGGAGAGTTAGGAACTGTGGTCCAATGAAGGAAATTCTGGTGGTGACAGAAAAAGGAAAAAAGCTTACTTAGTGAGGCGTGGGAAGTCGGTTGGGGAGGAAGGTAAAATGCAGAGCGCTGGTGAGGGTCCAACGTCGCTCGGTTTTTAGGAGGGCAGGCAGATGGATGCATGACAGTGGAGGAGTGATTCATTCATTCAGTTCACTGAAAAAGGAAAAAACAAAGACAAAATCCAAACACGAAGGAAAACCGCTGGCTTTCATTTTCGGCCTTATTATGCCCTTTATCTCTATCCTGATGAAACTAATAACCAGATCAGCTGAAAGACTTTTTGTGGCTTCCATTGCAGTCCTATCTGCCATTTCATTTCTTCTAACTCATAATGAGCTGGTATCAATAACAAAGGTGACCATAAGCTCCATCATACTGACTCTGTAATGTGCTGAATGGTTGAGCTGCAAACTGGCCAATGATGAACTGTAATCTGAACATATTAATGCTCTTAATGGTCTTGTGTCTCCAATCCATTGAACATTTAAACAGATGAACAGAGAGCATTTCTCCTGGGCATACTGATAACCTATCACTGATCCTTTGCTGTACTTTGACATGAAACTCTGGACTGTATTCTTAGATACATCTGTATAGATTTGAACATAATCATAATACTAATCAATGTATGCCTGTACTGTATGTGAATATAAAATAAAGGCCCGATCCTTGTTCTTCTTTTCCAGTAAAGTGAGATCAGCTGCAGCATCAGGATGGATCCATGGTGGTATTGTAGGGAATGGCACTGTCTGACTGATGTTGATCTGTTCCAGATTACGTTCAGTTGTTTTTTGACACACTGTCCACCCAAAGCTCTTTATTTCTGTTCTCTCGTTTTCCCAGGAAGGTTTAAGATCATCTTGTGTTGGATGATCTTGTCAGTATCCCAGCAGATTTGCCCAGTATTTCTGTGTTAGCTGCTCTCCTGATTTTTAGTGGCATTTCTCTCATTTCTACATGTAATGCATCTGTATAAAGTGAGAACCCCATCCTACCCTCTACATTCTTAAACGCATCATTTATCAACACTGAAAATCACAACGGGCTCACTATGCTTCCTTGTGGTGTTCCATTTTCTACTGACAAAATTCCTGAATAAATCCTCCCTATTCTTACTTGCATTCATCTTCCTACTCAAATAATCCACCTGAACATTTGACCACTGATACCCATTTCTATATTTGTAATTACTAGACCTTCTCTCCACATCATATAAAATGCTTTTTCTATATCAAAAAAGAGCACGCTCTCTTTGTTTACTTGCGCCTTTCTAATTTCATGTTCTAAACATAAGGATATATCCATCGTACTTCTCCCTCTTCTTAAACCACTCTGATACTTAGACATATATGCTTTATTTGCCATATAGTGCGATACACTTCATCTATCATTCTCTCCATTATTTTGCAGATGCTAAAGCTTTTGGTCTGTACTTTCCTAGTTTTGTATCATCCTCCCCTGGCTTACCTATTGGAATAATCACTGCTTCCTTCCAGCTTTGCAACAGTTTCCCACCCTCCCAAATTCTGTTCTATAATTATAATAAAATGTCTTTAGATGATTCACTAAGATGACTTACCATTGTATAATAACCCCAATCCTTTACTGATGCTGAGAGTTTGGATTTCCTAAATCTTTGTTAACAGTATATATTCAATAAGTCATTTGTCTCTTCTGCTTGCTGCAATATTCCCCTATTTTCTAAGATTGTAATTTCTCTTCCTTGTTTCCCTTCTTCACTAATATTATCTGAACTATGAATTTTAACAAAGCTGCCTTCTCTTCAGTTTTCACTGCTGTTGCTTTCCAATCATTTAGTACTGATACCAATGCCATCTTTTAATGTTATTTATCCTACTAATCATCGACTGCATCTTAAGAATTTCTGTGTCTCTCCCCACTGAGTTACAGAAACCCCTCTAGAAGTCCTTTTCACTTGTAATGCTTTTTCTTACATTAGCTTATGACCTTTTATAGCCAATAAGATTCTGAGAATTTCTTTTTAACATTTTTACCTTTTTTTGCAGAGCCACTGTAATCACATTCTTCTACACTCTGTCTGTCTTTACAGAATAGTGATCACTACTGGTATCTTCCATCTATTGTCTAGGCTGCCAGTCATGTGACATTTTCTAGCCAATGGGGAAAATGCTCTAAATAAGGCCAAATTATGCAATAGTGGACTAGCTTCTCACCTTTGGGCTGTTGTTGTGGGGGTGGCAGCTGGCTTTCCACACATCAGTATGCTGAGATTAAAAAAATAGTGTCTGTTATGAATTCTTCTCATGTTGATAAGAACATTAAATACCTCAAATGTTTGATTTGAAGAAAGAATGGAGCATCTCCTTTGCAGGATGCGGGTTTATGGGGATTTACTATATTGGTGCCACCAGCTGTATCCTTGAACGGTTCCCTCGCTTCATACAAGATGCCTCTAAAATCTATGGAGCCTCTGCAGGGGCTTTGACGGCTGCTGTTCTTACTTTGGGAATACCTCTAGGTGAGTTGCTGGCTTCTTCTCTAGCGGACTAGCCTCTATTTAAAGATGTGTCATTATCTTTTATGTTGACAGAACAATAGTCGAGAAAAGGGATTTTTTTAAATACACATTCCAGTTTTTGCTGCTCACTAACTGTGGATTTACTAAAGGACTGTAAAACATATGGCTCTGGGGCCATTATGAGCTTGGCACCCCTGATTTAGTATTTGAATTCCAATACACTCTGGCAGTGACTGTCCAAGTCTCTGTAACAGATACAGATAATTCTTTTATATTTGTTGAAATCTGGTAACTGTGAAGAACACAGCCTATCATTTTAATAGACCCCTCAGACCCTATGAATGGGACATAGTTGAGCCAATAGGGAAGGGTCTTTTCCAAGCCTGGAAGAGACCACTCCCAACAAAGCTGGAAATGTTTCAACATAGGACAAAGGTCATTCAGAGGTCACTTTGCATTTATTTACAGAGACCCTTCTATCTTAAGGCCCAAGTGATCCTAAGAATGAAGGGTTCACGTTTTTCCTTAAGTCACTCGTCTGTAAGTCTTGTTTAGGGAATCACTCTTGTGCTATATGATCATAATCTGAAATCTGAAAGTCTATCTGCAATATATTTCTGGAATTTAATAAATCCTTGGTATCATTTTATTTGAAATGTGCTGGCTGTTTATGAGAATATTTGTTTATTTTGATCAGCAATGACCAAACAAACAGAAAACCAGCAGAATAAAAATAAGCCAGCCTAAACACAGCAAACAAACAAAATAAAAATACAACAAAAACAAAAATCTTTAAGGTTTACAACAATCAACCATTCTAGTATTTCGTTACTGTGTTCCTTTGTACAGAGAAATGCTGCGCTGACTTGATGTCAATAGCCAAAGAAGCCAGGAAGCACAGACTGGGACCCCTGCACCCATCTTTCAATCTGCTTCAGAGAGTGCAGGACACTCTGCTGAACCATCTGCCAGAAGATGCCCATGTTCGAGCCTCAGGGAAGCTCGGCGTGTCCCTGACCAGAGTGTCTGATGTGAAGAATGTACTAGTATCAGAGTTTGATAGCAGAGAAGAGCTCATTCAGGTATATTTTACAGTTTGGCACCCTTTCACGCAGCGTATACTCTTCAAGTGTCAAGATACAGTTTAGTGCAATAATTCCTGTTATAAGTAGACAATAAAAGGAGCCAATAAGAGCACTGATAATACAGTTATCAGTGTTTGTCATCATTGCTAAGATTGCTTTAAGGCTGACTAGAAAAAAAATTGAGGAGGAAGATATAGAAGAAACTAACTGGAGGAGTAATCTGTGTTTCTGCAGCCAAAGTGAAGCAATATCTGCCCCTTTTCTAGGCTCTCATATGCAGCTGCTTTGTCCCTTTTTACTGTGGCATTATTCCACCCACATACCGCAGAGTGGTAAGTATAACAGAAAGCCTGAAATAATAACACAGCAACAGTGAAACTGTTAAGCTGCCACATTTATGGTGAGCTTTACTCGGTGGGTTCATATTACACACAGCACATCATACTTTACGGCTTGTTACATATTGATACAGTAAACCTGTATGACATGAAATGGAATTCAGTCCCCGTGTTTCCTAAAAAATAAAAAATAAAAACCAGGGAAGGGGAGGCATGTACACTATGTTGCCAGAAGTATTCACTCAGCCATCCAAATCATTGAATTCAGCTGTTCCAGTCACTTCTATGGACACAGGTGTATCAAACCTAGCACCTAGGCATGCAGACTGCTTCTACAAACATTTGTGAAAGAATGGGTCACTCTCAGGAGCTCAGTGAAGTCCAGAGTGGTATCTTGACAGGATGGCACCTGTGCAACAAGTACAGTTGTGAAGTTTCCTCATTACTAAATATTCCACAGTTAGTTAGTGGTATTATAACAAAGTGGAAGCGATTGGCATGAAATGGTAGACCACGTATAATCACAGAGCGGGGTCAGCAGATCCTGAGGTGCACAAAGCACAGAGGTCGCCAACTTTCTGCAGAGTTAATGTCTACAGACCTCCAAACTTCATGTAGTCTTCAGATTAGCTCAAGAACAGTGCATAGAGAACTTCATGGAATGGGTCTCCATGGCTGAGCAGCTGCATCCAAGCTGCTCAGCACCTTAGATCCAGTGAAAGGACCTCTTAATGCTTCAGCAAACCAAGACATTTTGGACAATTTCATGCTCCCAGCTTGTGGGAACGGTTTGGGAATGGCTCCATCCTTCCTGCACGAAGGAAGTCCATAAAGACGCGGATGAGTGAGTTTGGTGTGGAAGACCTTGACTGGCCTGCACAGAGTCCTGACCTCAACTGAGTAGAACACCTTTGTGGTGAATTAGAACGGAGACTGCGAGCAAGACCTTCTCATCCAACATCAGTGTCTGACCTCTGACTACAGACGACTGAATACTTTTTAGTGTATGTGCATGCAGAAACTGAAGACTGGTATAATATATTGTATTAATTTTGAAAAATCTAAGCATAACTTTAAAGCCCACTCAGTGAATACAAAAACAGAACCATGTGTAGTATTTTACAGTGTAATCTAATGTGATGCACAAGCCTTTGCAGTAAGTAAATATGTAACAAAATAAAACAGTTTTAGAGTTCAGTCAACAGCACTTCAGCAGAGTTGTACTTAAATGTGTAAAATCATTCTGGTTTCTATCTGTACAGCTGGAGTTCTCAAAACTCAGTTTGGGTTTTCTGCTGATTTGTGAAACTGGTTATGATTTTTTTTACATGATCAAACACTATCTAGATGACCTCATATATGCAAAAATGATTGAACCTTCATGAGAAACAAAGTAAATGCTTTTTGGCAGTGTAAAATAATCTAAATATAATCTAAATATCTGATTATGACGTACAATGATGGATGAAAGTTTTATGCAATGACGAGCAGCTTACCATTCCATCCAGCACTATGTGGACGGTGCTGTCACTGACAACCTGCCTGGCTATCACCTGAAACAAACAATCACATTCTCACCATATGCTGGCGAGAGTGACATCTGCCCCCAAGCAAGTACTCTAAACTTCCATAAGGTGCACTTCAACAATATCAGCATCCAGCTGAACTCAGAGAACCTGTACAGAGTGACCAGCACCTTCTTCCCACCCGAGCCTGAGGTGAGTTACAGATGATCACATTAATGAGAAACTGCATACCAATAAAATACACAAACAGGAGGGTTTGTATCATGCAGCTTATTTATTTATGTGTTTTATATGGGGCGTGTCTGACATCATGCTGAGGTTAGATCTTTTTGAGTTTTAAAAATTTGATGCTAATGTCTTGGAAAAACCTTGTCTTTTTTAAATTATACCTGATCAAAAAATGGATCTTGAGCTATAGAAAATGTTTTTTAGTGTGCAAAACTTTCCAAAATAATTAAAAACAAGTTTGAAAAGTTTGTTAAGCATTGGCTGAGCCAGAGTTTGACTGAAAAGTGATATGACTCTGAGGTGTGGTGGAAAAAAAACAAACAAAAATGTACAACTTTAAATATACAGCAAGCAAACATATTTTTAGTGATACCAAAGGACAGTGAATACCTGTGAATGCCAATTTTATGTAGATTGCTGTTGTTTTAATTGGATAATTTGAATTTTGCAGGCAATGGCTGAAATCTGTCACAATGGCTACAAGGATGCTCTTCGCTTTCTGCAAGAAAACAGTAAGGGCATTGATAGTGACTGCTGAATATTCATGTAAACAGAAAGTTGAGAAGAAGTATATTTAACTCGACTAGCAAAAGATACAAAATAGATTGTAAACCATTCCATAGAAGCTGGAGAAAAGAAATCGTGACTATCAAATTTTTAAATCCTTATTACTTATATTGGACTTCTTTGTTTATTACAGATCTAATCAGCAGTGAACGCCCCATGAGAAGTCTGGCGACTGATACATCTAAACATATTTGTTGTGAAGTGGTGAAGGAGTCCAGTGTTAAGGCACAGCAGCGCGGACTGAACACGCTTGAGGAAGGTCACTGGTGGCTGGATCCACACCTTATAGAGAACCTCTCAGTTAACATTCAAAAGGGTAGGGAGGGACAGTCACTGAAGGCCAGGTAGCTTGTGATCAGATCAGCAGGGAAATCATCTGGGGTGGGGGGGAAATACTGCAGCCATACTGCGATGTAGAAAGAAGAAGTGATAATATACCATTGAGCCAGTGCTAGAATTAAAATAAACTTAAAATAAATATATTTTTCACTTTATTTGTGTCAGTGCTGTGTGAGGCCTGCAGAGAGACACGTACTGCTGGTGGTCTGTTCTCCTATATGACTGAGTACCTGCCAAGGAAAGTGACTTCTTACCTGCCGGTCCCCTATTCTCTGCCTGTTGACTCGGTCAGCTCTCTAGCCCAGAGGTACTTACCTGTATTCTTTGTGTCTGACCTGCCACATGCCAATGATTTATGCTTAGTTTGAGCCCTTTTTCTCTGTGATCTGTTCTTGTGTTGATGACATCAAAAATGATCAATGTATTTTCCAGTTTTGAGCAATTAAACTGGGAGTTACATTATTTTATTTTTACCATAAGTAAAAATTTAAATTCTGGACTTCCTAATATATAGAGAATCCACTTAAGTCCAAACTTTAATGTGCAGTTGTATATAGATTATTTCTCCCTTGGTGATAATGCAGATTTTTACATCAAAGTGCATCAAGTCCTTTTACCTTTCACCGACATTATGCATTAATTTCAGTCTCTCTCTCTTTCATTGCTCCTTTCAGATTAGTCTACTGGATTCCAGATCTACAGAGGGACAGGAGCAGGCTCTATGGCATGGTTGGAGACATATACAAACAAGCACTAAAGGATGACAAGGAAGACAGTGACAGGTAGGCAGGAAAATGAAGATAGACTGTACATTCTTCCACTCTTGATAAATGAGCAGGCTGTACTGTGATTTCACTGGTTCAGACATATCATCTTATCTCAGAGTTTTAGACAGATCCTGTTCTGAACCAAAGACTTGGATTAACTGATTAGAAAACCTAGATTATAGTTGAAAAATCTATGATTGGATTTATTTTTTGGTACAATGGGCACAAGATGTTCTCTGACAGTGCATTCAGGTGATTTTTTTCACTACTGATGTTACTTTCCTTCAAGCCAAACTGTATTTTTCTAGTAAACCACCTCTGCACAGATCTACAAGCCTGCCATTAGCCCTGAACCTGTGCAGTGACAGAAAAGGAGACAAAAATTCTTCCTCAGAAGCCACTTTCACCTCCAGCCATACCTTCATCTCTAACACACACAGTACATCGGACCACATGCTCCTGACTCCACCCACCAGCAACGCAGGCTCTGGGTTTGATGAAGCCACCCTGAGGTCACGTCAAAGTGCAGATACCTACCTATTGGTAAAACCTACCAATGAAGGGTGTTCCTGGAAGAGCTGGGGCACACGCTGGTGACCCCAGCAATTTCAAGATGGCCTTGTCCCCAACAGTTGCTGCTACTGTTACACCACTCACACAGCGACGACGTTAGGTGTAGAGAACATTTAGTTTATTACTTCACACTGCAAGAAGCAAGCTGGACATGACAAGTTCGGGGGCATACACTTCTTCTGCCCACCAACACTCTGGACCCCAAAAACATCATCAACAGCTCATTCTGTCTCCTGCTGGCAAGCATAAACATGGCATAAATGGCTAAACTACTAAATGGATCAAACCTTGTTTAAGAACACCAGACAGGTATTTGAATATACAAGAAAATACACTCTACAGGTGCCACACTACCATTGTTGCTGGGATACAGCAGTCTGAATAAGAGCATGACCCACAGCCCAGTAACAATGAGGAGAAAGTGCAAATTGTGTATCTACAGGAGAAGAATGGCAACCACCTGCTCCAGCTGTTGAAAGTGTGTCTGCAAGGACCACTCTGGTTTGCACATCTGGCCGCTGTTGACCATGCATACACACACACACACACACATGCTGAAATACATTTTTATAGCATTTTGTAAAACAAACAAACAAAAAGCAATAAATGGATATTTTTGGCCACTAACACACCAGGTGGGAGTTTGTCTTTTTTGCTACTGCTCAAAAGAAGTAATGATGCAAAAAAAAAGAAAGAAAAAAAAAATCATTGTTACTGTTACTGCTGCTGACCTGCAATGATGATTAAAAAATATTAGCTTTCATCAATTATGTGGTTAAAAAAATGACAACTTTGTCTCTTGTTTATACCTGAAAGGTTATAGGAAATATGTAATCTAACTGGCATTCAATTTTGAATTTGAATTTTGAATTTGAATGAACTTTTGGTTTTCATGACAAGAACTGATACAAATTTTAAAAATCTGCTGGTAAAAGTGTAAAAATCTTTTAATATAAATTCATTTTATAGCATTTTGGGAACGCAAAGAGAAGGTGGACATTTTTGCCCCAAACACGCTGAGGGGGGTTTGATCTATTTTACTTTCCCTGCACAATAATAACAATGCTTAATAATCAATGTTGCATATCTCAGACTGAGCTATTAATAATACAAGAAAATCCAGTAGCACTATATAGAAAGTGGTCGTTTTTGAGGTTGTTTTCTGACAACCTGCCATTTGAAAGGTTAAAAAAAATAAACATGAATGGATATTTTAGACTTATGGCAAGAATTAATGTTAGTTAAAAAGTTTATGCAGTAAAAATAGTACAAGCAGTGAACAGGCTGATAGTGAACAAAATCAGAAGGATAAAAAAAAAAAAAAAAAAAAAAATCACGGTCAGGTTAAAATGGTGAGTGCAAATTTAGCTCCTTCCATATGAGTCGTTGAATCGCTCAGTCAGGTAGTCGCCTGCTGTAATTGGGGGATATTTGTTTGAGTTGTCACAGCAGGTGATCAGAGCTTCGTCATCCGGGTGGACGAAGAAAGCCAGAGACTGCCGTGTGCTGGAATCACCGACAGGGGGCAGCAAAACCCTGTGAAGCTAAGAAACAAGGAGCAAGACTGTAAACTGTAATCCATGGCACTGCAAATACTGTGTTGCCTCCTGCAACAGCTGAGAGGAGATTTGTGTGTATCCTAGTATACAAAAACTTCTTTGGGCAGTATCTAAACTCCTTGTTTGGTGTATGCAAGTTTAAGACGTTGGCTTCAGAAAGGAAACACAAACATATTTACAGTAGGTGAAACCTTTCTTATTACAGCCAACAAATTATTCTACCTGAGTAATTTAGTTACATTTACAATTAAATTTACAGTATGTTTTTATAACCTTGTCATAAAAATATGGGGCAAAAATATCCCCTTCACTCAGTGGCGGTTTCTGATATGGGCGACATGGGCAGCCGCCCAGGGCGGCATTTCATCTAGGGCGGCATGACCGCCCCCCTCCCCCCAACGCATTGCGATCGCCGCAGCAACGCCTACCGCACTGCTCCACTTGTGGGATAATGGGCGCCCTCTGCTTGCTGTGTATTGCATGTAGCTTTCTGCCATGGTCAGACAGGTTGTAACAGAAGAAAAAGGGCAGGCGGGGGATTCTCTCTCTGTCTCGCTGTCACTGCTTCACTCGATCGTCACACACACAGCGCTGCCCCGCCCCCTTCTCCTCTCAGCCTGGGGTGCGAGTCGAGTGAAGCAGTGATGGCGTGAGAGTGAGACTGTCAGCCGGGTTCATTCATTCATGCCTGTACAGTTTGGGCCTGGTTACAGCCAACAGTAACCGCTGAATTATAAATAAAGGCGACTTTTGCTGGCAGTCTCTCGCCAAACCTTTCATCCTCACGGACACTGCCATATCAAGATTAACGCGAAGTGTATGTCCTAATATTGAAAAGTTTTGCGAGATCTCGCAAAAGTAACTCAGGATCTCGCAAAACTTTTGCGAGATATGCAAAACTGACTCTTTTTTTTTTTTTTCCCTCCCATGTTCCACAGAATGAATCTGTGCGTCTAATAAAATTAGATGCACACAACTGATAGAACACAAAGCCCATTTCATTTATAATACTGTAAATATGGTCATTAAATCACAGTATTTGTGTGAACCCGAATCCTGATAAAAAAAATAACACAAATACGAATCTAGACAGTTTGGACAAATGTTGGTGGATGGCGCAGTGTTGCCAGATTGGGCAGCTTGTGAACACATTGGGGTGGAATATTATATAGATATTTCTATATAATTATAAAATTATATAGATATATAATTTTACAATAAAAACTTCCTAAAAACCTACCAAATATGGTGAAAAGCAGCCAAAATTTTAACAAGTTACCCAAAGCTTGTATATTTAAATATATATCACACCTGGTGCTATTAACATGAGTTTCAGTGGAGGTTTTGTTGTGTTGGGCTGGCAACTGTCAGTCAGATCTGACAACCCTGGGGATGGGCGGTGGTGGTGGCGAATTGTGGCAGATGGAAAGGAAAAGGTCAAAGCCATCAGGTGCACAGTTTAGGAAAAAGAGAAAAGAAGAAGAGGAGAAACAAGCAAAGATAAAGGTAAGCAGAAGCTGTGTAATATTTCAGTTTCTTCCATGTTTTTTCAAATAAAAATTTAAAAGAAGGCCCTGTGACAGGCTGGCGCCCTGTTCAGGGTGTACCCTGCCTCTCGCCCTATGACAGCTGGGATAGGCTCCAGCCCCCCCGCGACCCTGACCAGGATAAGCGGAAGCGAATGGATGGATGGATGGAAATTTAAAAGAAATTCTGAGTGTGCCTGTGATGGTGGGGGGACCTTCTGTTAAAGCCTGTCTGTCAGACCATGGCAGAAAGCTACATACACCACACAGCAGTCGCTCATTACCCCCCCAAGTGTAGTAGTGCGGCGATCGCTATTGTGTGTGTGTGTGTGTGTGGGGGGGGGGGGGGGGGGGGCGCCGGCGGGGATGCTCGCCCAGGGCGCCAAACAGGCTAGGACCGCCACTGCCTTCACTCACTACAGAGATAAACTGGTCACTTGTCCAGCGCTGCATCAGGTCAGCGATATTTATGAGGATGGCTCCAGGGATACAGGGAACAGAGATGAATTCCCCTGAGTGTGCACGCTCCTGAAGGTTGACAAGTGTCAGGAGGATAATATGCCTGAAGATTATTTCATGCTTTGATTTTAACATATAATGTGTTACACAACTCAACAAAACAAATAACTGACAATTCAAGAGATGTGATGTTTACCTGCAGACCTTCTGAGCTCTGGAACAACAGAGTAAAGGTGCCATAGTCTGAATGCTCTCCACATCGCAGCTGGCCCTCCTTTGCTTTCTCACAATTCACTGGTGGGTAGTAGAGAGATCGCAGTGTAGTGCTGTTTTTGTCAGCTACAGGAGGCACAGCAGAATAGTCAGAATTCATACTTGTAACAATTCTCCAGAACCACAGTTTAGTTCATACCTTGATTTGTCTGTAAATTAGATAAATACCAAAACTGTGGAAAAAATTATTAACCGTGGAACACCAAGGGTATCATATTTGATACATGAGCTTTTGAGACATGAAAAAGCTGATGTATACAATCAGACACACGCGGCGTTACTGTGAGCAATAATTTGCACAAAAATGTCAGGTGCAGCAAAAATTATACAATTGAATATGCATACATGCAAACTGATATATATATATTTTTATTTTGCAGAAGTTTCAATAAACACTCCAGTATAAAAAAAAAGTGTTTTTAAGAGCAATTATTTCATGGTTCAGGCTTCACATGGTTACTTGATCATGACTGGATACAAATAAAATAATAAAATCCATTATTCTGATGCATTACCTGCTCTCTTGTTGCATCTTTCATGCTTGAACTATGCAGTAACAGCTCCACAAGACAACAGGGGGACAGATCTGTGATAAAATATTGTCAGTGTTTGTGTTGTGATTTTGGTCTTGAGTTCAGAATTATTACACAACTATCTGTAACAACAAGTAGGGACAGAGGGCTTGTCTGCATTGAGGTTACACTTTACAAAAAAGAATATATAATTTTTTTGTCTTCCATTCTTTCTTTTTTTTGTTTATTTTCGTTCTTTAAAATTTTGCCTTTATTTTTACTATTCCTAATTTTGCAGAATTAGATACTGTCAGTTTTTTGTGTGAAGGAAACCTGTTGACAAGACCCAAACTACAGATCTAGCGACACTTACTATGATATGCAGTTTGAACACTTTCAGTGTTCAGTGACCTAGGTCAGTTGCTAGATATGAGGAACCCCTCTTTGAAGAGTAAATAATAAAAAGTGATCCTATGCCACTGTATAGTGGGTGTAGTGTAGGTGGTGATCATACTTCCTATTGAACGGTGTGTACTCAAGAACACCTCTGGGTCCAGTCCCAGACTGTGGGCCATCACCCTCAGCACCCGCAGACTCAGCTCTTTACAGCGTTGGAAGAAGGACGTCTGGATCTCCTGGAAACTTTTTAAATTGCCTGATGACGGCCATTTCTACAACAGACAAGAACAGAAGAATAGCACCAGAGCCTGGCTAATGATAACACTGGTATGTTCAAGTGCCCATATTATGCTCATTTACCTGCTCATAGTTTCAGGGGGTCTAATAGGATAGTTTTATGCTTGGATGTTTTTCATTGGACTCTTTGTATTCTGGTGAAAATTAAGTACCCACTATGTTTCCGCACCTTGGCAGAAATAACTTGAAGTACTGTCTTCTGTATGACTGTCAGTTTCTCACATTGTGGAACTTTGGACCTGCTCTTCTTATGGTGTCGTTCCAGTTCACTGAGGTTTGTTGGTGCTTTGGTTATGCACAGCTCTGTCCAGATCCCACCACAGCATTTTAATCTGGTTGAGGTCTGGACTTTGACTGAGCCATTGCAACACCTTGATTCTGTTCTTGTTCAGCCATTCTGTTGGAGATCTGCTGCTGTGCTCGGGATCATTGCCCTGCTGCATGACCTAATTTGACTCTAGAATACTTTAGTATGCAGAGGCATTCATGATGGATCAGTGACTAACTGCCCAGGTCCTGTGGCTGAAAAGCGAGCCCAGACGATCACCCTCCACCACAGTGCTTGACAGTTAGCATGAGGTGTGTGTGCCGATGTGCCATGTTTGGTTTTTGCCAAACGTGGCGCTGTGCATTATGGCCAAACATCTCCACTTTGGTCTTGTCTGTCCAAAGGACATTGCTACAGAAGTCTTGTGGTTTGTAATGCTGCCATGTTCTTTCTAGAGAGGAGAGGCTTTCTCCTAACAACCCTTCCAACAAACCACATTTGTTCAGTCTTTTTCTAATTTTACTGTCATGAACTTTAACCTTAAACAGGCTAACTGTAGAGCCTGAGATGTTGCTTTTAGGGTTTTTTTTTTTTGCCATTTCCCTGAGCACTGCACAGTCTGGTCTTGCGGTGAATTTACTAGGACATCCACGGCTCCTGGGAAGATTGTGAAAATGCATTAACACACACCTGCTCCAGACCAGCAAAGTGCCAAAACGTCTGCTAATTTAGAGGTGGTAACACTTAAAAAAATAATGCCATCCATAACTCACAAGTTTGAGTTAATAAGTCAAAATTTTGGGAAAATAACTCATTAAAAAAACAACAAAAGCAAACAAACTTTATTAACAATGAAGTACAAACAGAACATCCTAATGCCATGGTTACCGAATAGAAAATAAATATGGAACAATATAGAAAGAATAACAGAATATAAAATACATATAATTCAGAGTCAGAGGTTTACATGATTCTAATTGCAGTGCTTTATTGAAAAGTTCTTGATAGAAGTGGTTAATATTGTTGTGGATCGGTGTGCTGTGGTTGTGTTTTTCTGTTTTCTGTTTTGTTTCAGGGGGCCGGCAGGCTGGTTTCTCCTCTTCTGTAGGGCGGAGCTGGAGGTTGACTCATATGGGGTTATTCATTTATGGACACACAAATTTTTTACTACAATAATAGCCCCATAGACTCACGGTGGCCCTGCACACCTGCAGCGAGTTATCATTCATCACTCTGGTATTTAAGGCTTTGCCCTAGCCTCCTCTCTTCACCAGAGTGTCCGTGGTAAAGTGTCCTCCAGCCAGCATCAAAGCAGAATAAGTTTTATATATATATATATATATATATATATATATATATATATATATATATATATATATATATATATATATATATATATATATATATATATATATATATATATATATATTAGGGGTGGGACTCGATTAAAAAAATTAATCGAATTAATTACAAGCTTTGTAATTAATTAATCGAAATTAATCGCATTTTAATCGCATTTCAATATTTAACATGATAAATATTAATTTAAGTTTAGTTGATGAATAAATCAATATACATAAGCTTAAACTTCAAAATTTTGTTTATTTTCCCACCAGTCTACTACACAGACCAATGAAGGGTGGAAGTGCTCCTGTGATAAGCAAACTCCTGAAATTAAAGTTAAGCATCATAACTGGATAGTTTTATTCAACATTAATGTCTCACTTGTTATAGTTGGAAATTAATCATTAGCTCAGCTGTATTCCTTGATGTTGAAATGTGTTATGCTTGTTTTAACAGCTTATTTTGAATTAAAGACTTAAAATTAAACCACAAAAAGGAGAAAAAGTTCGTTCTCCGTTTAACAGCTGCTTTTACACAGCTGTGCTTCACACTCACGGTTGCTAGGCGACATGAGCTACGCAGAGGTGACGGCAGCTGATATGAAGGCTAGCTGCTCACTTCCGGCCTTTGTGGTGTTCGTGGGCTGCGAAAGACGTGGGCCGGGTCCTTCGCAGGATGCAGCCCCTAATTTGGACATTGTGCGTCGATATAATCTGTATGCCGGGAACTCGCGCACTGAGAAACGTTCCACGGTGCAAAGTGCGATTAAAATGCGTTAAAAATTTTAACGCGTTAATTTCCCTGTAATTAATTAATCGAAATTAACGCGTTAAAGTCCCACCCCTAATATATTGTAGCGATTCTCTTAGTTAGAGAGCGTGTTGATGTTGTGGGATTTCGGACTGTTCGGGAGGTTCGTGAAGGCAGCATGGAGAGAGAGAAAAGACCGAGAGCTTGCCTGTGTGTGTGTGTTGCTGTTCCGTTGTTGTAGTTGTGGTTGGCGTGGCTGTGGCCTACAGCAGCCGTTTTTCTGCTAATAAAGACGACCTTTGTTGTGAACATCGCCGACTGTGGAAGTGTGTTTACAACGTTACATTGGTGTCAGAAGTCAAACTGCTAACCGTCGGCTAGCCCTGCTTCGGCTACCTCAGTTGACAGCCTGCGCTAACTATGGCAGCGCAGCGAGATGTGGCCGGGGCCCGCCCGAAGATCAAGAGAGAGGCTATGGACAGTGACTTTGGGGGCACGCTGGGTCCTGAGGGAGCGGACAGTGCCGGAGAGCGTTTGGCCCGCCTCAGACGGACTGCCAGAGGCCTGGCGGCCGCCGCTAGCTTTGGCCCATCGACTGCAGGAATATACGCGGGCGCGGAGACACCCGCCCCGAACAGCGCGGGGCCCGTGCTTGGCGATAGTGGCGCCCGGCCCTGCCAGGCAAATGTGAAAACCCCCAAGTACTCCGGTAAGGCTGACTGGGAGGCCTTCCATGCTCAATTTGAACTGTTAGCGCATGCTGCGGCCTGGTCCACAGACACTAAAGCACTCCAGCTAGCCTTGTGCCTCACTGACGACGCTTTGGCATGCCTGCTGCTGCTTAGCCCAGCGGAGAGGGGTGACTACAGGGCTCTGGTTGGTGCTCTGCAGCGGCGGTTTGGGCAGTGTGGCCAGCCTGCTGTCCTGCGGTCCGAACTGACGAGTAGACGGAGACAACCGGGTGAGCCGCTTCGCGCTTTGGCCAATGACATTGAGATGCTAGCGAAGAAAGCATATGCCCACATGCCCATCGACGTGCAGAACGAGCTGGCCAGAGACCAGTTCATCCGCGCCATTATCCCTGGTGAGCTGCGCATCCAGACTCAACTTTCCCACCCCCGCAATCTGCACGAGGCCCTGGAGATGGCCTTGGAGAGGGAGGCCGTGGTGGCTTCTGCGGGGTGCGACCATAGCGAGTATGACCCGGTGGTGAGGGCTGCGGTGCCGGAGGCCCCGGGCCAGGGGGTGCCAGCTTGGGCGGCCGAATTGACCGAACTGGTTCGAGGCGTGTCTCTACAATCTTCACGCCGCGGTGCTCGTCCTCGCCGAGACCCTCCTGTTTGCTGGACGTGCGGACAGCTGGGCCACATCAGCGTGCGATGCCCAGACCGTGCCGGTGTTCAGGGAAACGCCTCAGGGCCTGCGTAGGCGGGACGGCGCAGGCCCCTTCTTCTGTGTCCCAATCCGCCGGGGCGCCGGTGGACAGAGCCCAACGGTACAGCTGGGGGTGCGGGGCTCAGCTCCCCCCAGAAGCAGACGACAGCACAGAGTCCGCGAGGGTGGTGGGCTGGACGCGTGCAGGGGATTTTTGTCACATCCCCATCACCCTGGCAGGGGCTCCGTGCACAGCTCTGGTCGACACTGGCTCCACTGCGACCTTGATGAGACCTGACGTGGTGCCGGTAGGAACCCAGTTGGAACCAACTACAGTAAAACTGCGTACAGTGACTGGTGAGTTAGCCCCGATGTTGGGAAAAGGACTGGTCCCTATTCAGGTGGGGGGCCTGGGAGTGAACTTGGAGGTGTGGGTGGCAGCGGTGCAGGACGTTTGCATATTAGGCCTGGACTTTCTGCGGGCATCACAGAGTGTCTTAGACCTGGGGAATAACACGCTGACCTTTCCAGGGGGCCCCATGGTTGACCTGGTGCGCCCCGCACAGGCCCCGAACCTACACCCGCCAAAGTCGAGAGCAGCGGGGGTGCACCATGAGGCACACCTTCCGCCCCCGATCTACCCCCCTGCACCCCTGTCCCCTGACCCTGATTTAGCCACCGTGGTGGGTTCTCCTGCCTCAGACCAGCACACTGTAATGGGGGAGGGGGATAGACTGGCAGTAGTGAGGGACATATGGACACGTAGCTGCCAAGATTTAGATCATCCACAGCGGGAGGAGCTGTGGCAGGTGCTGCTGGAGTTCAAGGACATTTTTGCTCTGTCAGAAGACGAGGTAGGCTTAACTCACCTCCTGCAGCACGACATTGACACGGGAGATGCACGGCCTGTGAAGTCACGCCCTCGCCGCCTCCCCCTGGCGCATCAGGCTGCGGCTGATAGTGCGATCGGGGAGATGCTCAGGGCTGGCGTCATTGAACCCTCCGACAGCCCCTGGGCCTCGGGGGTTGTGATGGTTAAAAAGAAGAAGAGCCCCAAAATGAGATTCTGTGTCGATTTTAGGCCGTTGAACAGTGTGACTAAGAAAGACTCATACCCGCTGCCCCGCATCGATGAGTGCCTGGATTTGGTTTCTGGCTCTTCCTGGTTCTCCTCGCTGGACCTGCGTAGCGGGTATTGGCAAGTGCCCCTCAGCCCCGCAGCCAGACCAAAGACTGCTTTCAGCACAGGCAGGGGGCTGTGGCAATTCCGTGTTCTCTGCTTCGGCCTATGCAATGCGCCGGCCACGTTTGAAAGGTTGATGGAAAAGGTGCTGGCCGATATTCCCCGACAGGAATGTTTGGTCTACTTGGACGACATCCTGGTCCACGGAAGTTCCTTCTAGGCAGCTCTGGCATCCCTGCGGCAGATTCTACAGCGGATAGCGGCAGCGGGCCTGAAACTCCACCCTGATAAGTGCTGCTTTATGAGGAAAGAGCTGGAGTTCCTGGGACACAAAATCGGGGGTGAGGGTATCAGTACGCTGGAGGAGAAAGTGCAGGCGGTGAAGGACTGGCCAACCCCCACAAACTTGAAGGACTTAAAGAGCTTCCTTGGTCTGGCGTCCTACTACAGGCGGTTTGTAAGGGGGTTCTCCTGTATTGCTGCGCCCCTGTTCCGCCTGCAGAAAAAGGATAGTGACTTTGACTGGTCAGCAGGATGTGAACAGGCTTTTGAGCGGCTGAAAAACGCCCTAACAGAATCTCCCACCCTCGCCACCCAGGACCCCAGTCTGCCGTTTATTCTAGACACAGATGCCAGCGATGTCGGAATGGGGGCAGTGTTGAGCCAGGTGGGGCCAGCGGGGGAGAGAGTGGTGGCGTACTTCAGCAGAACCTTTAATAAGGCTGAACGACGCTACTGTGTGACGCGAAGGGAGCTCCTGGCCATAGTACGGGCAATAAGTCACTTCAGGTACTACCTTTGTGGCCTGCCCTTCACTGTCCGGTCAGACCATTCAGCCTTGCAGTGGCTAATGGCGTTTAAGGAGCCAGAGGGGCAGATTGCACGCTGGCTGGAGGAATTAGCGCCATACGTCTTCGAAGTGAAGTACCGAGCGGGGGCTCACCACGCCAACGCAGATGCCATGTCCCGCCGCCCCTGTGCTCCAGCTGGTTGCCGGTACTGCGAAAAGCGGGAAGCCCGGGAGGAGGAGCTCCGGGCTGGGGGAGAGCATGATTCCGGGTGTAGCGGAGGTGAGCTGGCCTGCAGAGTGGCACAGGTGATTGACCCGCTCGAGTGGAGAGCGCAACAGGAGCAGGATGTTGACCTCCGGCCAGTGCTACAATGGGTGGAGTCTGGTCAAAGACCGCAGTGGAGCGGAGTGGCTGGATACTCACCTGCAACTAAAGGACTGTTTGTGAAATTTTCAGCTCTCCGAGTAAAGGACGGAGTGCTGCAGAGAGCCTGGAAGGAGCCAGCTACGGGGGAGGAGAGGTGGCAGGTGGTGGTCCCCAGGGCCCTGAGGGAGGCAGTTTTGAAGGCCTCCCACGGAACCGCCGGGGTGGGGCATTTTGGAGTTTCCAAAACCCTTCGGCGGCTCCGGCAGAGTTTCTACTGGGGGCAGCTCAGGAGGGATGTTGAGGACTTTTGCCGCCGGTGTGACCTCTGTGCAGCGCACAAGGGTCCCTCAGACCAGTCCCGGGCACAGCTACAGCAGTTAGCAGTGGGAGCCCCGATGGAGAGAGTAGCAGTGGACGTGATGGGGCCTTTTCCACGCACAGACAGAGGAAATCGTTATGTCTTAGTTGCCATGGACTACTTCACAAAATGGCCGGAGGCATATGCCATACCCGACCAGGAGGCGGAGACGGTGGTCGACAGGCTGGTGGAGGGCATGTTTGCCAGGTTCGGGATGGCAGAAACCATTCACAGTGACCAGGGAAGGAACTTTGAGTCGGCTGTTTTCTCTGTCATGTGTGAGCGCTTAGGGATGCGAAAGACCCGGACGACACCGTTACACCCGCAGAGTGATGGGCTCGTCGAGCGCTTCAACAGGACCCTGGCGAAACAGCTGGCCATCCTCACTGCAGAGCACCAGCGTGATTGGGACATGCATCTCCCCCTTGTTTTGTTGGCGTATAGGTCCGCTGTGCAGGATTCCACCTTGTGTACGCCTGCCCTGCTCATGCTGGGGCGAGAGCTACGGACGCCAGCGGAGATGGCACTGGGGAGGCCTCCGGACGCTCCGGTAGTCGTACCGGGTCCGGAATACGCCAGGAGACTGCAGGACCGGCTGGAGTCGGCCCATGCTTTTGCCCGTGATCAGCTGGAGAAAGCGGGAATGAGACAGAAAAGGAATTATGACTTGAGGGTAAAAGGGAAAGACTTCAGGGCCGGTGACCTTGTGTGGGTGTACAGCCCGAGGAGGAAGAAAGGCCGGTGCCCTAAGCTGGACTGCCACTGGGTGGGGCCTTGTGTAGTGGTAGAGAAGCTGGGGGAAGTGGTGTACAGGGTTCAGCTGCCGACTAGGGGGAGACGAGTGGCCCTTCATAGAGACAGGCTGGCTCCATATAAGGGTGATGTGCGCCCGGTCCAGTCGACCCCCCTGAGAAATGAAACAGCCACAGCCCCAGACTCACTGACTGTGCCCCCTTCTACTGCCCCACAGCTTCCTCCACTTTTGCACCCCATCCCAGATCAAAAGCAGGGTGCTGCAGGACAGCAGACACAGCCCCAAGTGTCTTCTACAAGGGGGCTGCAGAGGCAGAGAAGACCCCCAGGTCACCTCAGAGACTTTGTACGGGATCCCTCGGGGCGAGGGATTTAGTGAGGGGGGGCAATGTAGCGATTCTCTTAGTTAGAGAGCGTGTTGATGTTGTGGGATTTCGGACTGTTCGGGAGGTTCGTGAAGGCAGCATGGAGAGAGAGAAAAGACCGAGAGCTTGCCTGTGTGTGTGTGTTGCTGTTCCGTTGTTGTAGTTGTGGTTGGCGTGGCTGTGGCCTACAGCAGCCGTTTTTCTGCTAATAAAGACGACCTTTGTTGTGAACATCGCCGACTGTGGAAGTGTGTTTACAACGTTACAATATATATATATATACTTCAATAATCTCTCCCAAATATGCACCCGTTTTTTAACAGGTATACCATTAATTTCTGACAAATTAGAATCTTTGAGAGGGAACTAGACAGATCTATTCAGAATTATTTTCAGCCCTGAAATTGAGGAAAAGTCGTGTGTGTGTGTGTGTGTATAAACAATTGCTTTACTCACATCAAGTGTTGAATGACCTTTAACATGAATTTATGGCTTATAAGCTTTATGTAAAAAAAAATCTTGGAGGATAAAGCTATCATCTAATATATATACATACATTATAATCAATTGTGTCCAAAACCAGCTTAATGCAAATATTTCTGCCAGCCATAAATTCTTGCAAAAATAAGTACAAAGATTTTTGACATTATTAAAGAGATTGATTGGTTTTCAATTTTCTACACTTGGGTCCTTTTTGGCTTTGGAATTAACCCTTGATGAAGCAATGGAGGCAGTTCTTGCACTATTGTCTTCAAACAGAGCCTTTGTTGGGATTTATTTTTATCAACCATACTGATATTTAAAGTTATTATTCCTACTTCTGTTTATTTGCAACTAAACTGC
Source organism: Archocentrus centrarchus (assembly GCF_007364275.1). NCBI lineage: Eukaryota > Metazoa > Chordata > Actinopteri > Cichliformes > Cichlidae > Archocentrus > Archocentrus centrarchus. The sequence continues at coordinate 84,505 of NW_022060167.1, forward strand.
TTTCTACACTGTAATAAATGCATATTGTGGTCTAAAAGTAGTAGGAAGATTTGAGGCCTGTTGAATTGCTCTTATTTGTGTTCAGGGCCCTAGAAGCTCTGCTACCCCTCCCTAATAGTCTGCTGTCACCCAGCAGGCCCTCTCAGACCATCCTCAGAGCATACTCATCTTCTGCCCTAGCCCCGTGATGAACCTGTTGCTCATTAAATTCATGCTAAGGGGTCTCAACTCATAAAACTGCCCGATTTTGGGTTCGTGTACAGGACACCAGTCATCCTGTTTGCCCATTTTTTGATTTATACTGGATATAGGGATAATTCTGTCCAGTGAATCTAGCCGAAGGCTAACTTGCTTGTGTAGCACGGCCAAAAACTTTGGAAATGCAAATCAAGAAAGTATAAATCTGTCCATGCAACAGGTCCGGGGGCAAACTGGGCCTCATTTTCGTCCTCATATCTGGTCAAGTGTATGTGTGAGGAGTGTAAATCCTTCTCCAAGAGTGCCTTAGGATGGCCTCAAGGAGGTTATGGCTGACAATTAATGTGATGAATTTTTCTTACTGTCTTGTTGATGTATTGAAAGTGCTCCGGGATGTTTATGCCCTTTCAGATAATGACAGTAGAATTAATGGCAGTTTCTAATGAAAGTTTGCAAAGTGCAGACTCAGCACAAATCGTAGACAAAGAAAGGGAAAGAGTATAAATACCACGGTTAGAAGAGGAGAAGGGAGAGAAGAGAAGATGTAGCGACTGTCTTTGTCCGGGTTGTCCGTTTTTCCAGCAACTACTAAGGCACAACCTCCCGGGAGGGCTTCTTGCTTTTACTTTTTGCTTTTTGTCCTTTGTTTTTTGTGTTTGTATATTTCTAAGTACTAGTAACTTTTTGCAACAGAGCTTGCTCATCGCCATGGATCATCTGGACAGTTTGATTTTATTTAGACTCATACTTAATCTCAGCGCGGGCTCTCCTCGGTCGGAGGGAGTGATGAGGAAGCCGGGGCATGATCAGCAGGTTCTTTCTTCCTTTCTGTTTCTCTGTGTGTGTAACTCAGTCTTCATATGCTACTGTCTGTCTTTTTAACTATTTGTGTGCTACTAAGATGTCTAATAAACAGCCTGCATCAGAACCTGCTCAACCCTGTGATTTGTTGGTAACTATGGTTTTAATTGGGTTTTAATTTGCAGTCAAAAAGGAACGTGGAGACCCCTAAAATGTATCCTACACCCTTAAGAATGGGGCTAATACCGTGGTGAGCAGTGCATAGAATTCATTAGCCATCATCATTCCCAGGGGATTTGTTTTCTTTAAGAGAACCAAAGGATTCTTGAACTTCTGTTAAATTCCTCGATCCCAAAGTGTCTTAAAATGATCACCTATACTATTAGAATCCTCTTCCTCAGGCCAGCTGATCTGGCACTGCTGGCTGTCCCAGTGACAAAGAGGAAGCTCAGAGGTGACAGCGACTGTGGAACGATCTTCCCTTGCACATGAGACAGGCTGACTCACTCTCTGCTTTTAAATCCTCTCTTAAAACACATTTCTTCTTTTTTGGCTTTTAACTCAGTCTGAGATGTTGTTTTTCTTGTTTATTGTCTTGACTGTGGTTTTGTTTCCTTGTGTTTTGTCTGTGTTTGTGTTTGCTCTTAGTTGTGTACAGCACTTTGGCCAATGACATTTGATTTTAAAGTGCTTTATAAATATGAGTCCAGACAAATGCTTTCTCAGATGACCTCATTATTTTTGGTAAATTTTTGAATTTTCTTTTTTCTTTAGAGCATCCATTTTCCCTACTGTTGCTGAATTTCTGATTTCAAATTTCATTAATTCCCAGCATTTTCCAAAACTATTAAACAATGCCTGTGTCCAGTATTTTTCCTTTAAACAAGTCTCAGGGTTTCACATCAAAATTCTTCATTTTGTAACACTTGAATTTCTGATCATCTTTATTCCAAACTTGTCTAATTATCAACCTTATTTCTAGTTGTTTTATGGTCTGTCAAGACTGTTGGTCCTATTAATATATCCATCGCTTTATCTTCAATCAACTAAAAATCTCTGCAGGACTGTGGAGAGCTGTCCTGACTCCATGTATGAAGATTTTTATTCACATCTTCAAATGTTAGTCCTATCATATTAGATATGTTGGATGATTGATTTCTAGGGGCTCACCTATCCACACTTTGATAATCACTGTTTTAGAATCTCCTCCCCATAAAATTCTAGCTGAAAGAAATGGAAATAATCTGACTAATCTTTTCTTCTATAGTTAAAAATAAACATTTTGCTCTTTATTATTGAAGCCATATATATCAAATAATAATCTGACAATATCAATCAAATATAATCCACAAACCACTGACTTTGTTTGCAGAACATTGCCTCTGAATTTACCTACTAAAATATATGCTCCTGCTGACCTGTTGTTACCAAAGAAAACTGCATTTGCTGCTCCCACTTCTGAAATAGAAGTTTCTTTAACAAAATTAAAATCTGCACCTTTGTTTTGGCAATACAAAAAAAAAAAATGCTTTACTTGACTTCTAATAGCCCTGGCATTAACACAGACTAGAAACTGATATTAGCTCACACAGAGCTCTCTCTCACACACACACCTCTCTTCACTTTGCTGCACAAAGTCTAAACCTTGCACCGCACTGTAGCAAATGTTTATCACTTTATGAACATGGAATCAGATCAGACCTTTTCAGCTCACCAAAGGAAAACTGGAGTATTTACAATATAGCATCTCCTTGTCATATTTGTCTCCATGTCTCCATGAGGTGTCCCGTGCTGTTCTGGGCAGGGATCTGGTTGGTTGGACCCTCTGTCGTTGGGCTGGTCCAGACTGTGAACGTGTATTGATGAGACGATTTATATGTTTTACTGCATCTGCGCCATCTGTTTCCAGGAATAACGGTCTTCGTGGAGCTTCTTGATTGGAAGAGTGAATTTTGACACAACTATGCAGAAATTTCTACTTATTTTCTCGAGATTTTGACTTAACTCGAAATGTGAGTTGTGGATGGCTTTTTTTTTTTTTTTTTCCCAGTGGCGGAAACAAGCTTCCACCAAACTTTCTCTAAAGTACGAGAAAATGAATAACTTGTACTTTAACCCGCTAAATGATAACCTTATGGCATCAAATAGTTATGCCGGAGCCAAAACTCCTGAGGTGAATTGTAAAAATAAATCAAATACAATAAAAGAATTAAAACTGAGTTACTATGTCAGGGCGCAGCGAGGAATTGTTGAAAGACTCCTTTAGGTCTCCAGGTCGACGTGGATTCAACCTGAAGAGAGATGATCCGAGTTTAAAATCTCTAGATGTGTGCAGATAAGTAAAGTATGAAATGTTTGCTTCCTACCTCTCCGTCTCCAGTGACACCCATCCATGGTTTGGACTGTTTGAGAAACTGCTCCTGCTGAAGGGTTGTTTCAGCTCATCTGGCTGCAGGAAGAATTTCTTGGATATGTCCATAACATCGTCCACCTATCCAAATACACCAGAAGAAAAAGATGCATCACACTTTAAGTTCCTCGATATTAATTTGATTCAGTCTAACGGGCCTCACCTCCTCCTGAGTGATCCCCGTGTTCTTCAGAAACACAAAACCAACTTCTGTAAAGGCTGATTTCAACTCTTTGCTTAAACTCTGCAGCTGCTCGTCAGGGACATCTTTGTCACTCAGACTGTAATCGCCGAAGTCCACCACTGGGATCTCCATCGTGAAAACCAAAGTTAAAGTATCTCCAATAAACACTCTGAGCTGAACGTGTTGCAATTGCAAACAACCAAATGACACTGCGCCATTAACCGAAGTGTGGAGTGAAATGTGAACACACACACACACACGCGCGCACACACACACACACACACACACGCACACACACACACACACACACGCACACATGCACACACACACACACACACACACACAGACACACACATGCACACGCACACACACACACTGTATTTGTGAGTTTGTGTATCTGCTTCTGTTTTTTTCTCTTTCAGGAGCTGTTTGTTTTTTGAGTGTGTTTTTTGTCAGCAGCAGCTGATGATCCAGTGTGTTTCATTTGTCCTCTATCATCTTTTTTCCCTACTCTTTCACCCCATTTTCCCCCTTTCTCTTGCTTTCTGTCCCTTTTCTTTTTCCATCCTTAAAATATAAATAAAATTGAATATGGCCTGATAGCGTTCACTTCTTGAGTTCTTTTTTTTAAGTCAGTAAGGTCCAGTTTCACTTTCTAAAGTTTTGGTCAGTTGTCTTCTCTCAGCCTCGTATTTCTGACGGTGCAATAAAACGTGTTCTTGTTATGTGGCGTGAGCCGTACTCAGGAAAAGGGCTCAAAAGCAGACACGGAAGAGACAGACACTTAAAAGTTAAAGGAGCTTTATTTACAAACAGCATAATCACCCGATAAGCACGGATAAATAATTAACCATTGAAGGGAGCACGGGAATAGAAGGGACGGGATCTGTGGGCAGGTTCAGCTTGCTGGGCTGATTCTACAGAGAGGGGACAGGAGAGTTAGGAACTGTGGTCCAATGAAGGAAATTCTGGTGGTGACAGAAAAAGGGAAAAAGCTTACTTGGTGAGGCGTGGGAAGTCGGTTGGGGAGGAAGGTAAAATGCAGAGCGCTGGTGAGGGTCCGACGTCGCTCGGTTTTTAGGAGGGCAGGCAGATGGATGCATGACAGTGGAGGAGTGATTCATTCATTCAGTTCACTGAAAAAGGAAAAAATAATAAATAAAGACAAAGTCCAAACACGAAGGAAAACTGCTGGCTTTCATTTCGGCCTTATTATGCCCTTTATCTCTATCCTGATGAAACTAATAACCAGATCAGCTGAAAGACTTTTTGTGGCCTCCATTGCAGTCCTATCTGCCATTTCATTTCTTCTAACTCATAATGAGCTGGTATCAATAACAAAGGTGACCATAAGCTCCATCATACTGACTCTGTAATGTGCTGAATGGTTGAGCTGCAAACTGGCCAATGATGAACTGTAATCTGAACATATTAATGCTCTTAATTCAAGATTCACGATTCAAGATTCAAAGAATTTTATTGTCATGTACACCGCAAAACACTGTGGTTATGCTGAGCAATGAAATTCTTGCGACTGCCTTACACACAATTGAAATGAGCAACTAAGTTAAAATAAAATGTAAGAACAAGTATATGGATTTATTGGAAACTTTGGATTTAATGGGGTTGGAATTTTCGGCCAAAAGGAACATGGAGACCCTTAAAAATGTTACCAACACCAGCTGCCTCTCTTGGCAGCATTTTGAGGATGACAGACTCCACTTTCTCTGCAGGAAGACAGCTCATAACTTTTTAACAGTCTCTCCCTGTACTGATGCTCCTGTATCATCTGCTCTAATCAATAATCACAGTGCAATCTACACCACAGCTCAAAAGTTTGAAGTCAATTAGAAACATTTAGTTCTCTGAATGAAATTTGGTTTTATGTTGAGTAACACTAAACCAACCATTAATGTCAAGAAACATAATTGTTTAATTTTAACAAGGATCCTAAATTCTGAATACCTTTGAATGGAATATCTCCTAATATCCAGATTTTGAGAGCAGTTTCATTTAATCTCTCCTGTGTTCCAGTGGTACATTGTGGTACATAATGCAAGTTTTTCCTGTTAAAGTCCAGCTTATCAGTCAGAAAACCTTTTTCCAAACACATTAGCACAGACCAACACAACTGGTCAAAGAAACAACACATTTACACATTAGTGTGTGGATCATCCCATTTCTAATGCCAATAAACAAGTTTGCACTTTTCTGTAAAGGGTGTGACACACCCAGTTGTAGAAAACATTCAGTTATATCAGTTTGACACATTCCACAGTTTGATTTCTGACTATATGAATCCTTCAACAAGTTTTTGAATTCTTTTTTTCTTCCACTTTGAGTAAAATTGTCACGACTTGGAGAAGGAGGGGACACAGACAGCGCTTAAAAGATGACAATTTGATTTATTGATTGTGCAGAATTGAATGAGAGTTTCCTGAAGGGGTTTGGCGAGCGCAGGCTGGGCGGTGGCTGATGGCGTGAGGTTTGCCAAGGGGAATCCAGAGAGAGTGAGCAGTGGCTGGGGTGATGTGAGAGCAGGCTGGCGAGACTCCGGCAAGGGGGTAGCAAGGCAGTGTTGACAAGTGGCGTTAGGAGACGAGAGGGCGAGGCGGCAACAGGGAAAACACACGCAGGAACTTCCACAGCGGATCTAGGCCAAGGCGCGAAAAGCAGGTAAGTCAAAGCACAGATGAGCAGAGAATCAATATAGAAGCGGCCAACACTGACGGTGACTTAGTCAATGATCCAGCGAAGGCTGAAGGTCTGCTGTCAGCTTAAGAAGTCTGCGTGATTACCCAACGCGGCACAGGTGTGGAGCAGCACTGCTGAGTACCTGCCCAAGAAGGAGGAGTCTCAAGAGGTAGCTGCCGCGAGGTCCATCAGCCAGTCTCCAAACACGCCCACATCATGGAGGAAGGACAGAGGAAAAACACAACACATCCACACAACACACACCAAAAACCCTCGAGTAGTGACAGAAATAAACCTACAAAGCTGATGCTCCAGACCTCAAACTAACCTAACATAATGCTGCTTTTGACCCACAAAATACTGTGGAGCTCTGCTTGTTGGTAAGAAGATGCTTGTAATCATATATTAGCCATCTGACATGATCAATTTGCATTAAGTACCACAATGTGACACTAAAACACAGGAGTGAGTGATGCTAAAAATGGGCTTCTGCATGTGTGTGTAGAGATTCACGTAAACATCACAAGTGATTTATGCTCAATGATTTTGTTAAGAAACACCTGTGAAAAGATTAGTGACAAAGCTCATGTAATGTGACATTAAAGCCAATTTCCTGTTAAAATCCTGGACGTTTCTAAGTGACCCCAAAGATTTGAGCTGTAGTGTGTATTGTATGCATGTATGTGATGAGGATTTTGTTTCAAAGATCAGAATTTTTGAACTCTGTCTTTCAACAAAACCTGAGTTGAAGTGTTTGAAGGCTGATAGCAAACTGTCCCTAACAAGTCCACTTTATTGCATGCTCATTTTCTGTGATTAGTGGTGCATAGGTGTTTAAAAAGTGCAAGGATTTGATGCTTATTAATCTGTCATGCTTATTAGTGGCTCATGGTTGCTTAAAGCCTATGTCTGTACTTGACCACAGAGGCAGAGCATCATTCAATCCTGCCAGCTGCCTCTCTTGGCAGCATTTTGAGGATGACAGACTCCACTTTCTCTGCAGGAAGACAGCTCATAACTTTTTAACAGTCTCTCCCTGTACTGATGCTCCTGTATCATCTGCTCTAATCAATAATCACAGTGCAATCTACACCACAGCTCAAAAGTTTGACGTCAATTAGAAACATTTAGTTCTCTGAATGAAATTTGGTTTTATGTTGAGTAACACTAAACCAACCATTAATGTCAAGAAACATAATTGTTTAATTTTAACAAGGATCCTATATTCTGAATACCTTTGAATGGAATATCTACTAATATCCAGATTTTGAGAGCAGTGTCATTTAATCTCTCCTGTGTTCCAGTGGTACATTGTGGTACATAATGCAAGTTTTTCCTGTTAAAGTCCAGCTTATCAGTCAGAAAACCTTTTTCCAAACACATTAGCACAGACCAACACAACTGTAGTGGTCAAAGAAACAACACATTTACACATTTTTTTTTTTTCTCCTTTATTTCTTTTTCCATTTGTATATTGTTTTAATGTTTGTCAATGTGTTGTCTTTTACTACTATTGTATATTCATGACGTTTTCTGTTGTTTGTCCTTCTGCCTAGGGACTACAGATGCAAATTAGCAAATATGCTATAATCTGGCTCATTTACAATCTGTACTAAGTATTGATTGTTTTATTAATGTGCATTGTCCCAAATAAATAAAAAAAAATAAAAAATAAAAATACATTTGTGTGGATCATCCCATTTCTAATGCCAATAAACAAGTTTGCACTTTTCTGTAAAGGGTGTGACACACCCAGTTGTAGAAAACATTCAATTTTTGTCAGTTTGACACATTCCACAGTTTGATTTCTGACTATATGAATCCTTCAACAAGTTTTTGAATTGTTTCTTTCCTCCACTTTGAGAAAAATAAACCTACAAAGCTGATGCTCCAGACCTCAAACTAACCTAATGTAATGCTGCTTTTGACCCACAAAATACTTTGGAGTTCTGCTTGTTGGTAAGAAGATGTTTGTAATCATATATTAGCCATCTGGCATGATCAATTTGCATTAAGTACCACAATGTGACACTAAAACACAGGAGTGAGTGATGCTAAAAATGGGCTTCTGCATGTGTGTGTAGAGATTCGCGTAAACATCACAAGTGATTTATGCTCAATGATTTTGTTAAGAAACACCTGTGAAAAGATTAGTGACAAAGCTCATGTAATGTGACATTAAAGCCAATTTCCTGTTAAAATCCTGGACGTTTCTAAGTGACCCCAAAGATTTGAGCTGTAGTGTGTATTGTATGCATGTATGTGATGAGGATTTTGTTTCAAAGATCAGAATTTTTGAACTCTGACTTTCAACAAAACCTGAGTTGAAGTGTTTGAAGGCTGATAGCAAACTGTCCCTAACAAGTCCACTTTATTGCATGCTCATTTTCTGTGATTAGTGGTGCATAGGTGTTTAAAAAGTGCAAGGTTTTGATGCTTATAAATCTGTCATGCTTATTAGTGGCTCATGGTTGCTTAAAGCCTATGTCTGTACTTGACCACAGAGGCAGAGCATCATTCAATCCTGCCAGCTGCCTCTCTTGGCAGCATTTTGAGGATGACAGACTCCACTTTCTCTGCAGGAAGACAGCTCATAACTTTTTAACAGTCTCTCCCTGTACTGATGCTCCTGTATCATCTGCTCTAATCAATAATCACAGTGCAATCTACACCACAGCTCAAAAGTTTGAAGTCAATTAGAAACATTTAGTTCTCTGAATGAAATTTGGTTTTATGTTGAGTAACACTAAACCAACCATTAATGTCAAGAAATATAATTGTTTAATTTTAACACTGATCCTAAATTCTGAATACCTTTGAATGGAATATCTACTAATATCCAGATTTTGAGAGCAGTTTCATTTAATCTCTCCTGTGTTCCAGTGGTACATTGTGGTACATAATGCAAGTTTTTCCTGTTAAAGTCCAGCTTATCAGTCAGAAAACCTTTTTCCAAACACATTAGCACAGACCAACACAACTGTAGTGGTCAAAGAAACAACACATTTACTCATTTGTGTGGATCATCCCATTTCTAACGCCAATAAACAAGTTTGCACTTTTCTGTAAAGGGTGGGACACACCCAGTTGTAGAAAACATTCAGTTTTTGTCAGTTTGACACATTCCACAGTTTGATTTCTGACTATATGAATCCTTCAACAAGTTTTTGAATTGTTTCTTTCCTCCACTTTGAGTAAAATAAACCTACAAAGCTGATGCTCCAGACCTCAAACTAACCTAATGTAATGCTGCTTTTGACCCACAAAATACTTTGGAGCTCTGCTTGTTGGTAAGAAGATGTTTGTAATCATATATTAGCCATCTGGCATGATCAATTTGCATTAAGTACCACAATGTGACACTAAAACACAGGAGTGAGTGATGCTAAAAATGGGCTTCTGCATGTGTGTGTAGAGATTCACGTAAACATCACAAGTGATTTATGCTCAATGATTTTGTTAAGAAACACCTGTGAAAAGATTAGTGACAAAGCTCATGTAATGTGACATTAAAGCCAATTTCCTGTTAAAATCCTGGACATTTCTAAGTGACCCCAAAGATTTGAGCTGTAGTGTGTATTGTATGCATGTATGTGATGAGGATTTTGTTTCAAAGATCAGAATTTTTGAACTCTGTCTTTCAACAAAACCTGAGTTGAAGTGTTTGAAGGCTGATAGCAACCTGTCCCTAACAAGTCCACTTTATTGCATGCTCATTTTCTGTGATTAGTGGTGCATAGGTGTTTAAAAAGTGCGCGTTGTTGATGCTTATTAATCTGTCATGCTTATGAGTGGCTCATGGTTGCTTAAAGCCTATGTCTGTACTTGACCACAGAGGCAGAGCATCATTCAATCCTGCCAGCTGCCTCTCTTGGCAGCATTTTGAGGATGACAGACTCCACTTTCTCTGCAGGAAGACAGCTCATAACTTTTTAACAGTCTCTCCCTGTACTGATGCTCCTGTATCATCTGCTCTAATCAATAATCACAGTGCAATCTACACCACAGCTCAAAAGTTTGACGTCAATTAGAAACATTTAGTTCTCTGAATGAAATTTGGTTTTATGTTGAGTAACACTAAACCAACCATTAATGTCAAGAAACATAATTGTTTAATTTTAACAAGGATCCTAAATTCTGAATACCTTTGAATGGAATATCTACTAATATCCAGATTTTGAGAGCAGTTTCATTTAATCTCTCCTGTGTTCCAGTGGTACATTGTGGTACATAATGCAAGTTTTTCCTGTTAAAGTCCAGCTTATCAGTCAGAAAACCTTTTTCCAAACACATTAGCACAGACCAACACAACTGTAGTGGTCAAAGAAACAACACATTTACTCATTTGTGTGGATCATCCCATTTCTAACGCCAATAAACAAGTTTGCACTTTTCTGTAAAGGGTGTGACACACCCAGTTGTAGAAAACATTCAGTTATATCAGTTTGACACATTCCACAGTTTGATTTCTGACTATATGAATCCTTCAACAAGTTTTTGAATTGTTTCTTTCCTCCACTTTGAGTAAAATAAACCTACAAAGCTGATGCTCCAGACCTCAAACTAACCTAATGTAATGCTGCTTTTGACCCACAAAATACTTTGGAGCTCTGCTTGTTGGTAAGAAGATGTTTGTAATCATATATTAGCCATCTGGCATGATCAATTTGCATTAAGTACCACAATGTGACACTAAAACACAGGAGTGAGTGATGCTAAAAATGGGCTTCTGCATGTGTGTGTAGAGATTCACGTAAACATCACAAGTGATTTATGCTCAATGATTTTGTTAAGAAACACCTGTGAAAAGATTAGTGACAAAGCTCATGTAATGTGACATTAAAGCCAATTTCCTGTTAAAATCCTGGACATTTCTAAGTGACCCCAAAGATTTGAGCAGTAGTGTGTATTGTATGCATGTATGTGATGAGGATTTTGTTTCAAAGATCAGAATTTTTGAACTCTGTCTTTCAACAAAACCTGAGTTGAAGTGTTTGAAGGCTGATAGCAAACTGTCCCTAACAAGTCCACTTTATTGCATGCTCATTTTCTGTGATTAGTGGTGCATAGGTGTTTAAAAAGTGCAAGGATTTGATGCTTATTAATCTGTCATGCTTATTAGTGGCTCATGGTTGCTTAAAGCCTATGTCTGTACTTGACCACAGAGGCAGAGCATCATTCAATCCTGCCAGCTGCCTCTCTTGGCAGCATTTTGAGGATGACAGACTCCACTTTCTCTGCAGGAAGACAGCTCATAACTTTTTAACAGTCTCTCCCTGTACTGATGCTCCTGTATCATCTGCTCTAATCAATAATCACAGTGCAATCTACACCACAGCTCAAAAGTTTGAAGTCAATTAGAAACATTTAGTTCTCTGAATGAAATTTGGTTTTATGTTGAGTAACACTAAACCAACCATTAATGTCAAGAAATATAATTGTTTAATTTTAACAATGATCCTAAATTCTGAATACCTTTGAATGGAATATCTACTAATATCCAGATTTTGAGAGCAGTTTCATTTAATCTCTCCTGTGTTCCAGTGGTACATTGTGGTACATAATGCAAGTTTTTCCTGTTAAAGTCCAGCTTATCAGTCAGAAAACCTTTTTCCAAACACATTAGCACAGACCAACACAACTGTAGTGGTCAAAGAAACAACACATTTACTCATTTGTGTGGATCATCCCATTTCTAATGCCAATAAACAAGTTTGCACTTTTCTGTAAAGGGTGTGACACACCCAGTTGTAGAAAACATTCAGTTTTGTCAGTTTGACACATTCCACAGTTTGATTTCTGACTATATGAATCCTTCAACAAGTTTTTGAATTGTTTCTTTCCTCCACTTTGAGTAAAATAAACCTACAAAGCTGATGCTCCAGACCTCAAACTAACCTAATGTAATGCTGCTTTTGACCCACAAAATACTTTGGAGCTCTGCTTGTTGGTAAGAAGATGTTTGTAATCATATATTAGCCATCTGGCATGATCAATTTGCATTAAGTACCACAATGTGACACTAAAACACAGGAGTGAGTGATGCTAAAAATGGGCTTCTGCATGTGTGTGTAGAGATTCACGTAAACATCACAAGTGATTTATGCTCAATGATTTTGTTAAGAAACACCTGTGAAAAGATTAGTGACAAAGCTCATGTAATGTGACATTAAAGCCAATTTCCTGTTAAAATCCTGGACATTTCTAAGTGACCCCAAAGATTTGAGCAGTAGTGTGTATTGTATGCATGTATGTGATGAAGATTTTGTTTCAAAGATCAGAATTTTTGAACTCTGTCTTTCAACAAAACCTGAGTTGAAGTGTTTGAAGGCTGATAGCAAACTGTCCCTAACAAGTCCACTTTATTGCATGCTCATTTTCTGTGATTAGTGGTGCATAGGTGTTTAAAAAGTGCAAGGATGTTGATGCTTATTAATCTGTCATGCTTATGAGTGGCTCATGGTTGCTTAAAGCCTATGTCTGTACTTGACCACAGAGGCAGAGCATCATTCAATCCTGCCAGCTGCCTCTCTTGGCAGCATTTTGAGGATGACAGACTCCACTTTCTCTGCAGGAAGACAGCTCATAACTTTTTAACAGTCTCTCCCTGTACTGATGCTCCTGTATCATCTGCTCTAATCAATAATCACAGTGCAATCTACACCACAGCTCAAAAGTTTGAAGTCAATTAGAAACATTTAGTTCTCTGAATGAAATTTGGTTTTATGTTGAGTAACACTAAACCAACCATTAATGTCAAGAAACATAATTGTTTAATTTTAACACTGATCCTAAATTCTGAATACCTTTGAATGGAATATCTACTAATATCCAGATTTTGAGAGCAGTTTCATTTAATCTCTCCTGTGTTCCAGTGGTACATTGTGGTACATAATGCAAGTTTTTCCTGTTAAAGTCCAGCTTATCAGTCAGAAAACCTTTTTCCAAACACATTAGCACAGACCAACACAACTGTAGTGGTCAAAGAAACAACACATTTACTCATTTGTGTGGATCATCCCATTTCTAACGCCAATAAACAAGTTTGCACTTTTCTGTAAAGGGTGTGACACACCCAGTTGTAGAAAACATTCAGTTTTTGTCAGTTTGACACATTCCACAGTTTGATTTCTGACTATATGAATCCTTCAACAAGTTTTTGAATTGTTTCTTTCCTCCACTTTGAGTAAAATAAACCTACAAAGCTGATGCTCCAGACCTCAAACTAACCTAATGTAATGCTGCTTTTGACCCACAAAATACTTTGGAGCTCTGCTTGTTGGTAAGAAGATGTTTGTAATCATATATTAGCCATCTGGCATGATCAATTTGCATTAAGTACCACAATGTGACACTAAAACACAGGAGTGAGTGATGCTAAAAATGGGCTTCTGCATGTGTGTGTAGAGATTCACTTAAACATCACAAGTGATTTATGCTCAATGATTTTGTTAAGAAACACCTGTGAAAAGATTAGTGACAAAGCTCATGTAATGTGACATTAAAGCCAATTTCCTGTTAAAATCCTGGACATTTCTAAGTGACCCCAAAGATTTGAGCTGTAGTGTGTATTGTATGCATGTATGTGATGAAGATTTTGTTTCAAAGATCAGAATTTTTGAACTCTGTCTTTCAACAAAACCTGAGTTGAAGTGTTTGAAGGCTGATAGCAAACTGTCCCTAACAAGTCCACTTTATTGCATGCTCATTTTCTGTGATTAGTGGTGCATAGGTGTTTAAAAAGTGCAAGGATTTGATGCTTATTAATCTGTCATGCTTATTAGTGGCTCATGGTTGCTTAAAGCCTATGTCTGTACTTGACCACAGAGGCAGAGCATCATTCAATCCTGCCAGCTGCCTCTCTTGGCAGCATTTTGAGGATGACAGACTCCACTTTCTCTGCAGGAAGACAGCTCATAACTTTTTAACAGTCTCTCCCTGTACTGATGCTCCTGTATCATCTGCTCTAATCAATAATCACAGTGCAATCTACACCACAGCTCAAAAGTTTGACGTCAATTAGAAACATTTAGTTCTCTGAATGAAATTTGGTTTTATGTTGAGTAACACTAAACCAACCATTAATGTCAAGAAACATAATTGTTTAATTTTAACACTGATCCTAAATTCTGAATACCTTTGAATGGAATATCTACTAATATCCAGATTTTGAGAGCAGTTTCATTTAATCTCTCCTGTGTTCCAGTGGTACATTGTGGTACATAATGCAAGTTTTTCCTGTTAAAGTCCAGCTTATCAGTCAGAAAACCTTTTTCCAAACACATTAGCACAGACCAACACAACTGTAGTGGTCAAAGAAACAACACATTTACTCATTTGTGTGGATCATCCCATTTCTAATGCCAATAAACAAGTTTGCACTTTTCTGTAAAGGGTGTGACACACCCAGTTGTAGAAAACATTCAGTTTTTGTCAGTTTGACACATTCCACAGTTTGATTTCTGACTATATGAATCCTTCAACAAGTTTTTGAATTGTTTCTTTCCTCCACTTTGAGTAAAATAAACCTACAAAGCTGATGCTCCAGACCTCAAACTAACCTAATGTAATGCTGCTTTTGACCCACAAAATACTTTGGAGCTCTGCTTGTTGGTAAGAAGATGTTTGTAATCATATATTAGCCATCTGGCATGATCAATTTGCATTAAGTACCACAATGTGAGTCTAAAACACAGGAGTGAGTGATGCTAAAAATGGGCTTCTGCATGTGTGTGTAGAGATTCACGTAAACATCACAAGTGATTTATGCTCAATGATTTTGTTAAGAAACACCTGTGAAAAGATTAGTGACAAAGCTCATGTAATGTGACATTAAAGCCAATTTCCTGTTAAAATCCTGGACGTTTCTAAGTGACCCCAAAGATTTGAGCTGTAGTGTGTATTGTATGCATGTATGTGATGAAGATTTTGTTTCAAAGATCAGAATTTTTGAACTCTGTCTTTCAACAAAACCTGAGTTGAAGTGTTTGAAGGCTGATAGCAACTGTCCCTAACAAGTCCACTTTATTGCATGCTCATTTTCTGTGATTAGTGGTGCATAGGTGTTTAAAAAGTGCAGCGTTGTGATGCTTATTAATCTGTCATGCTTATTAGTGGCTCATGGTTGCTTAAAGCCTATGTCTGTACTTGACCACAGAGGCAGAGCATCATTCAATCCTGCCAGCTGCCTCTCTTGGCAGCATTTTGAGGATGACAGACTCCACTTTCTCTGCAGGAAGACAGCTCATAACTTTTTAACAGTCTCTCCCTGTACTGATGCTCCTGTATCATCTGCTCTAATCAATAATCACAGTGCAATCTACACCACAGCTCAAAAGTTTGACGTCAATTAGAAACATTTAGTGCTCTGAATGAAATTTGGTTTTATGTTGAGTAACACTAAACCAACCATTAATGTCAAGAAACATAATTGTTTAATTTTAACACGGATCCTATATTCTGAATACCTTTGAATGGAATATCTACTAATATCCAGATTTGAGAGCAGTTTCATTTAATCTCTCCTGTGTTCCAGTGGTACATTGTGGTACATAATGCAAGTTTTTCCTGTTAAAGTCCAGCTTATCAGTCAGAAAACCTTTTTCCAAACACATTAGCACAGACCAACACAACTGTAGTGGTCAAAGAAACAACACATTTACTCATTTGTGTGGATCATCCCATTTCTAATGCCAATAAACAAGTTTGCACTTTTCTGTAAAGGGTGTGACACACCCAGTTGTAGAAAACATTCAGTTTTGTCAGTTTGACACATTCCACAGTTTG